>NC_088318.1:4311755-4481755 GCF_910592395.1 Lineus longissimus
GTTTTCACACTGTTGGTATTTTGTTTACGCGTATGTAGTTAGCTAGGGTGCCGCGCATTCGAATTTTTTTGCCAGGCAGTCGTCGGGAATCTTTTTTTAAATTTCGAACATATCTTCCAACTTCAGTAATGTAGCTTTTACAGTTCATTCGGAGCTCTCATTCAAAAAGGCAAAGTTATAGGAGGAAAAAACAAACTATTCATATGTTAGTTTGTGCTAAGTATAAGTTGCCAATGCTGAATATTTATGCATTTAGTTCTTAACCAATAAAATGAGGACGTTTTTTCATGATCACCCGATATACTACTCACGTAACCAATAAAATGAGGACGTTTTTTCATGATCACCCGATATACTACTCACGTGCGAAGCATTCATCAAGGCGAACAGGAAGGCGACAAAGCAAAGGATAGCTGTTGCAATCTCCCTACTCCACTTGTATCGTTGAAACAGGTCCTTGAACTCATCCTTCAAGCCAGTCAGGATCGCTTCAAGACCACCGAACTGGCAACGCGAAAAAAGATAGAATCAACGTCAGTAACAACATAAAAACACTTCATGAATTAGCTCTGTTTTCCTGCTTCCGATAGGCACGCCGGACACTCTATGGCTTAAAGGGGTACGCCGTTCGTAATTACTGGTGGTCCAGGAAAATAGAAATGCAGTTATACACAATGACGTAGTGCAGTTAGTATGAGCACGAATTGACTGATACTTGGTATTTATAGTGTTTGTATATGTGTCTACACAACGGCAATGTTGAAATTTATATTTAGTATGTATTTACATTGTACGCAATTGGGAATTTTCAAATTCAATCACAAATTTCAAAATATCAAATATTCAACGAACGGCGTTAGGCAATTTTCCTAAACTTATTGACTGAACTATACAGAGTCTTCCGATTGAACGTTTAATTTTTATGATGTAGGCCCCACTTTCTTTGTCCATGACTATCTCTAGTGTAATAATCATACACCAGACCTACGAAGTAAAAACTTCAAACTGAATGGTGCGTCCATGGTGAAAATTTTGTCGAAGACAGCCATTTCTATGTCAAGTACACACATGTACTTCATTACGCCAAAAAGAGGCACTTTGTGATTTCGCACAGAATATCAATATTTGAACAACATGTTACTTTCATCAAAAACACTTTGAAGTCTTCGTACATACAAATACTTACTCTGTCAGAGTGGCACAAATCACGACCAAGAACGAGGGGAAATACAATGTACTGACACTTTATAGGCTTGATTTTGCGTCAAATGCTTTTTTCTCTCGTGAAATGGAGAGAGGTCAAGATTTTGATCCGAGAACGAGAGCGAGAACGAGAGCGAGAACGAGGTGGTATTTTGACGATAGATACCATATTGCCTGTTGTAAGAAATGAAATGAACCAGTGTGTTTATAATGCCTGGTATACCTAAAAACAATGATACAAAACAATCAGTTTGACTTGATGACGTATTAAACCTTTTATCATTCTCGGATCAAAATCTAAACCGCTCTGTTACCTTACCGAGCTGTCGAGGCCAAGGGTGAGCAACATGAGGAAGAAGAGAAGAGCCCAGAACACCGAGCCAGGTATCGTGGCGATCGCCTCGGGATAAACCACGAACACGAGACCAGGACCTGAAAGCATGATGAAGTACACCTTTGAAATTTCGCAGCAGCTGCCGCAACAGAATCTTTTCCAATCAGCGGAAGGCCTGAAAGTACTTTGGTGCTCATATATAATTCAAACAGACAGTGCTTGATTACTTCAGGGAGAAAATAACTTAAACTGGAGAACGCCGTTCGTTCACATACATTTACTGTTGGTCCAACTGTTTCTAGTTCCTCTTTCTAACGCCAGACGACGCCAATAGTCAGTCATAATGCATGATACATGCATGCACACTCGCGTGTTATTTGTAAATAATTGAATGGATGTTTCCCGATCGCTGCATGATAATTTAGGTTATGTATACACTGGCTTTATCATATGAGAATACCACAAAAAAAGGATGGTATATTATTTCAATCATCGCAAATCTGTCAAAAACGGTAAATTTTGTCTGGTGCGAGCACGGCAGTGACGAGTGTCATTTTTATGGAAACGACCTCCAAAGTGAATCATCGGCGTAAGCCTTTAACAAATATAGCACGATAGCACTGACCCCCACGAAAAGTCTTTAGGTGTGGTCGATGGGCCTAGTCTTTAGGCGTGGTCAAGCGCGAATAAAAGGAATGAAGGAGGGATGGCGCATGAGTTGTTTACCTTCTGCTACCACGTCCTTGATTTTCATATGTTTGGATGCTGCCATATAGCCAAGGTAGGAAAATACCACGAAGCCAGAGAAGATACTGGTGAAACTGTTCACTAAACACGCTACGATACAATCTCTGCAAAAACGAGACAATGCAAAATAATGATGGCCGGGTCTATTTGGCAAGCCGCTCGCCGAACAGGCATCTTTTTTTGTCCTGTTTGGAGAGCCGCTTGCCAAACAGCACTGAAAAGCCACCCTGTTCGGCCAGCCGGGCTTGCCAAACAGGTAAAAAATCTACCCTGTTTGGCGAGCTGGTACTTAATATTAATGAGTTCGGCTCTCCATTCAGGACAAGAAAAAGTCGCTGTTTGGTAAGCCGGGCTTGCCAAATAGTCACTTCCAATAATGATTACAATCCCTTCGGCGGTAATAGTTCACTTGTGATGATTTTGGGCTGTTTTGAATGGCTAGATTGTCGTCTTAATGGGTCTTATCCCGGCAAGTAAATATTCCGCAAAGGAGGCATGAGCAGCAGTACATTGATGCCTGTTACATCAACATTACTTTTGCTATTGCCAAATGATATTGCTTACAAGACGCAATGTGGCACACATTTAATGGTCACTAACCAAGTGAATCAATAGGTTAATTCATGTAATACATGTACTGTTAATTGATGTTATACTGTTGGCAGATACGGTATATTAAGTTCGAGATACGCTGTAATATAAGTGAAATAGGTTGTTTCCTAGGGATTGCAGGGTGCAGAGATTAAAAAAACTCGCTTGTTTGCTTAATGCTTTTGAAATATCGAAAAATAGATGGAAGTATGCAGAATCCGAGCATACATTCTGTGACGAGGGGTCGTTGTAGCCTTTACAATAATATGGATCCTACCTGTGGCAGTTGTTATTTTTTGGGTTATAACTCGAGTAAGCTATGTGGACGCCGAACCCTGCTCCCACCGAGTAAAATATCTGCACTGCCGCATCGATCCACACCTTAAGATCAAAAGAAGGAATAAAGAAATGTACAAGTTTATTTATGGTAGCACACAAAATTACATCAGTATACCACTGATTTTCCATCAAGTCAAAAAAGCCATTAATTTTCGTTC
Organism: Lineus longissimus; assembly: GCF_910592395.1. Classification (NCBI taxonomy): domain Eukaryota; kingdom Metazoa; phylum Nemertea; class Pilidiophora; order Heteronemertea; family Lineidae; genus Lineus; species Lineus longissimus. The sequence goes on from NC_088318.1 coordinate 4,315,128, forward strand.
AGTCCTTCCTAATATCCTGAACCTCATGGTCTATACCCCCTTAAAACGTAGTCAGGTAAGTATTTTAGATCTTGATAAGATGCAAAAACGTTGGTGGTCAAGATGTTCTCAAATGATTACTGAGGCTATACATAGTAGTGCTAGAGTATACCGCGTGCCATACACTAGTGTGGGTGGGTGGATGGATGGGGTCTAGACTCCCAAGACAGTCCATTCTTCATCCTACATATAGTCCTCAGGAGGGACGAGCCCGATCCACTGCGTCCTGAGTGTAGAATTCTCTTACCTGTTGTTCATGTAACCTTTCCATTCTTGGCACAATAAAGTAGGCGATTCCTTCAACTGCGCCCTCCAGCATGAGGCCTCTGATTAGAAGCACCAGTAGCACGATGTACGGCATGGTAGCAGTTACCCAAACAGCCTGGAAAACAACATCGACAGGCAAACTGTTTGAATCGTTACCGGAAGGAATTCATCCCAATGACGAACAGCGGGGTCATAAAGTCATTTCCATCGTCACCGTGGTCAGTGCGCGGTTGATGACGCGGTATAGGAACAAAACACTCATCTTGTAAGTGTTGATGGTTAAATAAGCTACACGTGGCCGAACGACCCTCAGAATTAACCAGTCTTTTGTAAGCGTGTGTCGTCATTTCCTACATGGTAAGCGCGTATTTTTTCGAGGTAAACCGATACATTTATCTAATTCCGGTACGGCGTTTGCGTGGATACTGTTGTGTGCATGGTAGTTATTACCAATTTTTAAGGACACTAGCATACCTTTCCCATTGACTTGATGCCCTTCCACAAACTGAAGTAAAGTATGACAAACACCAGTAGGGTACAACCCGTGATAGTCCCTGATAGACTGCCAAGATCACCAATACCTGTACTCTTGTATAAATTCAGCACATGACGTCTGCAAAGAGAAAATGCATACGCTGTACTCATAGAAATATTACTTCCTTCTTCAGAGGGAACTTTCGCTGCCGAAGTGGGATTTTTCCTTAATTTTTAGTCGAATTTACAAATTTTACAAGATACAAAGGTTTAAATGACAATCCCTCGTGAAAAGGGGACAAGGAAACTATGTTTCTTTCCTTGTAGCTTTGATGTCGTTACCTGTCTAGTGTGAGGCAGACGAATGGAAAGTATCGGAAAATAACGGCGCGTAGCGTCTAGATTGTCGCTGCAAATTTTATTTCCTTGCTCTCACATTAGGCAGGTTTCGCAATCAGTACGAACGATGAAGTACGGAGATCGTTCATGTGCTAATTCACTAACGCGCACGCTCGTAAATAATCGCTTATACGTAAAGTCGTAGCGGGGTATTTTTTAAATCGATAAAATACATTTACGCACACCGTTCTTCGTCGCTCGTATAGCTCTTCGTAAGGTTTGCGAAACCTGCCGATCAACGCACAGCGGTTCTACACGAGAACTTAGCTCTACACCAGATTGTTGAAAGACGGATCCAGGCATTCAGAATGCAAGCTCTGAGTAGGTAGCTAATTTTGATATACTCATGCAAAATGTAACAACCAACGAGTCAAATTCTTTCGTCAACTGACCAAACATTGGTAAGTAGACGAATTAATATAAACTTGACCGCAGTTAACGAATACAAGCAGTAATTATTGTTTACTCAAAGTATTCAGCCGCTGGAGATATTCGCAGTGTGGTGTTGGTGACGTTGGTGGCGACTTCCAAGACCTCAGTAAAGTTTCCTGTGTAGTTCCCTGCAGTTGTGTTCGGGGCGTAAGCATCCCAGCACTGGTCTGTGTTCCATTCGTTGCCGCATGTAGTCCAGGGTGTTCCCGTGAAGGACTGAATGAAGTAGTAAATTGACCAGGCAATTACCACGTTGTAGTACCATGCTACGTAGAAACTGATAAGGCAAGCGCACCAACCAAGTCCTGAAATGAGAAAAGAATGATAATGCAAACGCACCAACCGAGTTCTGAAATACATGTACACATGTAGTTCCAAGAGTTGTCTTGATGGTCAAATCTAATTGTTTCCGTGCAAAATTGAACACTGTGTACATGTAACACCGGATGCGGTGTAGTCATGAAGATCCCTCTTTGAAGGCAATTAGGAGACGCTTCGGTTTGGACTACATATTTTAGCTGCACGTGTACTCTCGCTGTGTTTGGTGAGACCCACCATTACCGATGTACAGTTGGTATCAACTTTATAAAGCTTGGAAAGGGCTATGTTTACCTTTGAAGATTGGTGCTATCCTCCATATACTGATGACCCCGGTCTGCTGATATTGCCCCAAAAGCAACTCGAGGAAGAAAAGAGGGAGTGCACCGCACACCAACATCGTGAAGTAGGGAATGAGAAAAGCACCTGCAGTACAGAAAACAAACAACGCCTTTAGATATCGAAAAGCACCTGCAGTACAGAAAACAAACAACGCCTTTAGATATCGAAAAACACCTGCAGTACAGAAAACAAACAACGCCTTTAGATATCGAAAAGCACCTGCAGTACAGAAAACAAACAACGCCTTTAGATATCGAAAAGCACCTGCAGAACAGAAAACAAACAACGCCTTTAGATATCGAAAAGCACCTGCAGTACAGAAAACAAACAACGCCTTTAGATATCGAAAAGCACCTGCAGTACAGAAAAACAAACAACGCCTTTAGATATCGATAAGTGGTTAAGATGGCGCGTCCGCCGAGTGAACGGAAGGTTGAGGGTTCGAGCCCCGTTGGTCGCCAGCCAGTTAGATATCTTATACGGGTACCAAGTGCCTTCTCGCCTGGCGCCTGTCATTAGAGATAGGAGTTTGTAAGTGTCTCAGAAGCCAAATCTGACTAATCATTTAACTACGGGTGGATACTAAACAAAGCTTTTACAGGGTGTCAAAAACCATGTACATGACGGAATACTCGCCTGAAGCATCAGGTTTAACCGAAAGTTCGGCTTTTTCCGACTTGGCGTTCACCACGTTCTATATCATAAAAATAATTTACCCTTCAGCTTTAATGAAACAATTTGGAAATATCGCTTATCGAAATATGTAGCGCAGTACATCAATGGCCCAAAAAAAACAACCGAGGCCTTGTCAGCAGGTCATAACTATGATTAGGGTAAACACAATTAAACGGCTTTTGTATATATAGGCCGCTATTATATATCATTTCATTTCTGCTCAATATTCGTGTCAACCGCTGCAGCGCATACTAAGTAAATGTAGGTTCCATTCTCCGAAGCAGACATAACATTCAGTACAGGACTTCAGTACAGGATTTCAGTACAGGTCGCTACTGCACTGCGCCGGAGTATGGCTGGGTTCTTGTCCACGCTAGAACGAAATGTGATCGCGATTGACCTTACAGTTCGAGATACCACAAGGTATTTTGGAATTTAGTCCAGAAACCCGCCAATGCGGTGTTCATCCCGGCCACACTGCCGCATGTGCGTTGTTGCAATCGCATTCAGTCTCATCCTGAGATACAGGTTTTTGATACTCCTACCCTGTTTGGAATATCGAGAGGCGGAGTATATTGAAAATCACTGGTTATGTCGTCAGGATGGTGAACCTACCCAGGGTTAACCACTAATTGTTTTGGATGCTTGGCACGTACCTTAAATTGTCTCACTAAACTATCAGGTCAGGAATCTGAATCTCAAATGAAGTACATGTAATTTCCGCCAGACAAAGGTACAGCACGATATGAATTTTGTATAAGCCTCATGTTGTTCATCTAAAGCTTCAGGGCCATGAGATTCACTCGGTACTTACTCTCAGGAATGTGGAGAGGGGAGGAGAAGTACTGAACTGACCCTGGTATGCGATGCTGTTGTATTTTATAGAACAGCACCCGTATCAACGATATGGACTAGGGCCCGAACAAGTTTGGAGAAAACTGTCGCCTGGACAATTCGTTTACGCGTACCTTTTTCACCCCATCCTGACTCTCATGCGTTTGCGTCACCAACATCGAGCTCCACAAACTTGGGTGAGTGATTTAGCGATCTCAAAACATTGCGGGTCAAGATGTTTTCACCCTGGAGAATCAATATCCTGTAAGAGATATTATTATATTGGGCCAATATACCAATGTTTATCCCGAGTGTCGATAATATGGTGCGAGTGTGTGAGCTTGGAGGATGAGAGTTAAACGGCCCCCCCCCCCCCCCCGCTTGCCTCACAATACAGTTCACCATTTGAAATATACGTACACATCTTATGCCATGTCATATTCTAGTTTCAAAGCGCTTCATACCGGTAGCAGCTAACAGTAAGGTAAACAAAGCCTGTCTGAATATCCGTAAACATAATCGAAGTTTTCTTTCGTGCTGGAATTCCCATTGAATTTCCCTGGGAAAAGTCAACTTCGTCTTTTGATCGACCACCGGCGGTGCCAAGTACTAGTGTACTTTTGAGTTTCTATCATATGGGGTAAAGGACAGAAGTGAATGGATAATGGATGTTCCTCATTTATTCTTCTATCATCTTACTTCAATCAGGCAATGTGACCTTGAAAAGTAGGTCAATCACAAGGAAAAGAAGCTATGATATTGTGGTCTAGTTTCACCGATCGAAATATTCGAGAAAAGGGTGAATCAGAAATAATTAAACACTCAGACATTGGGTTGTATCGGCGACGCCAAGTCGTCCGATGTTCATAATGACGTCATGTTCCGGCTTGGCCGTTGTCAATCTTGACACTAGAGGCGCTGGTTTCGCTCCTTACAACGCCTCTAGAACAAGTAACTCGTCACCATCTTGAAAAGCAGTACCGCGGATATAGAAAAGGAAAGAATCTTTCTTATTATAATGAGGCTACGCATCACCACTAAGCCCTTGAAAATGATTGCTGCACTACGCTGCGTTTATAGTTATCCATACAATCATCTTAGAACCCACCACTGAGTGTCCGATTTTATTTATAAATATCAAATATTCTTAGTTATTGATAAAATAAAACGTTTTATGAGAGAAAGTGGCACAAATTCGGCCTGCATAAGATTTACAGTCCGACCTGGTGATGCAGTGGATGACGTAGGATTATCAAAACCCTGAATCTCAGGATGCCGACATCCAAGATGGCGGCAATTGATCAATTCCGGTGTAATGTTTTTGAGTGTTTCTGTTTTTGAGTGTTTCCCCTCATTGTTTGGGAACGCTCAAAAATAGATTGACAAGTTTTTCTGTGTATCCCCCCTATTGAAAAGTCGTGGTCTCTCTAGCTGCCTATTGTTTGGAAACACTGACACATGGGGAACAACCACAGATGTAACACCGGATCCAGTGTCTGAAATTTTTTAATTTCGGCATTTGGGCGAGTTTGGGCCGTTGTGTCGATAAAACGAAGCTGTCTTGTATCGGTGAAACTAGAGTTTATTTGACGATCACAGCGAATCCTTCGTATCAGGTGACTGACCCACACGATTTTCACGACCTTGGCCTACTTCGACCTGGACAAGAAGGGCCGCCCACTTACTTATATTGCAATGAATCTCAGGATGACTTAAAGGGGTACACCGTTCGCAATTACCCGTGGTCCAGTTAAATAGAAAATCAACGAATAAAAAATGTCGTAATGCAGTTATTGAAAACAATTTTGTTGAAACCTAGTATTTGTAGTATTTGTATATCTGTCTTCACTTTAAGGCAATGCTGAAATTTATACTTTGTACGTATTTACGGAATTGATACACTTACCTCCACCATTTTTGAAACACAGATAGGGGAACCTCCAGACATTGGCCAGGTCAACTGCAAATCCGATGGTAGACAGCAAGAAATCGAAACGTGTTCCCCAAGATAACCGTTCCTCCTCGTGCTCCCCCTCTTCTTCCTCAGCGTCCCCCTTAAACATGATGTCATCCTCTTTCCCCTCTCCTTCTGTAGGAGTATCCTTCAATTGTTTCGATGGAGCAGTCTCCATCATGAGGCCCTTGCCATCTTCAACACAGTTCGTCGATTCCATGGTTCGTCCGTGGGCGGGGATCGACTCTTAGAACATCACTGAGGTAGAACCTGCTGAGAACATGCTACGGCAAGATTAAAAAGATAAACACATGTCCACGATATCCTAGAGTGCAAGCACAGGTTACCCACTAGCACTAGGTTAGTGAGGTTTAAAGCTGACCCGTCGCTTATCCTACGCCTAGGCCTATGCCGAACGTGATTTCCATCACAGTCCCAGGTGAACTAATCTCGTTTTCCATTTCTGACCTAAAAACCTATGGCACATCATTCACCAGCTTGGTGGTAATGATCACAAGTCCTGATTTTCAGTGTAGGCCTAGGCAGTGGCATGGCAGGCGAAGTGTTACTTTATTCGATCTTAAAATGTTTATGTTCAATATTTTCTTTCTATTTGATAACACGTTATCTATGCCATTGTTTAAATGAATTGTGCGATATTATTTTTGTGCATGCGATAATGATTTCATGGTCTTTTATACAATATGTGATATTATGCGTTGCGCCCGGTACCCATTAGGCGAATTGATTTCACCAGGATCGAATGAAGTGTATCCAAACATGAAGAGATCACCGTCCGCCAAAAGCTACTTTTGATGAGCACGTTCAGAAACTAAAAACATGAACAAATCAGCCTTCCTGACAAAAATAGATGGCATTTATGATCAATCTGGGCGGATCGTCAGAGACCATCGTTTACTCAGAACATTGTCTGCAAAGAAGTGCTCTAAACTAACAATCAGGCTACATTGCAATTGCCCCCCCTCCCCCCTCCCCCCATATTATCTGGTCATCTTTTCCCCCAGGAAATTTGCCCCCGCCTGGCCCCCGTCGCTAGCTACGCCCCTGTTGACTCCCGTAGCAGTCCATGCGTCATACTAACAACTAACTTGATCTCCTTATCACCTTACCGGGCGACTGGACGAGGCCGGTCCACGGCCGCTCCGGAGTGTATATCACAGAGCGGCAGGGTCTATTCTACAGACCAAAGATTTTACAGACTTCGTTTTTTGGCTCTCACCTTTTTGTTAGTGGAGATTTTCATAAAATCGAAAGTGATATTAGACCAGAAACGGTTTCCGCATATGCTCAGAAAGAAAATTTTGAAAAAAATTTAAATTTTAGTACCTTGATTTTGAAGAAATAAAAGTCTGTAATTCTCAGAATTCTAAATAAGAAAAAACAGACTGACTTCAAAGGCAAATTAAGATATTTTAAAAACTTTTTTAAATAAAAGATTAAGTTTGTTATGTGAAGGGTGATACAAAGATTATGAATATGTCAACAAACAATCGATAATTTTAATAGTTAAAGAAATATCAAGAATTTTCTGACACCTCTCAAAACGTCAACAACAAAAAACATGGCCGCTGGAAGGAAATTTTTGTGAAGTTTATTATTGACACTTTCGATATTCATCAAAATTACAAGTTGTCATTCGGTACAAGTAGCCTAAAAATGGACTTTGAAAGCAAGCAAAATTTCGCAAAGATTTCAGACAGAGTACGCGTAGTAAGGGGTTATGGACTTGGTACACTATGTAGCAACACTGCCATGGTGCGCTATGAACTTGAAGGGGGAGGGCACATCCAGAAGACATGGGGCACCACGTAGAACCTGACACAATTGGGGACAAGGCGCACCAAGTAGCGAAAAGGAACATCCATTAGAGGGAAGGGCCAGGCCGGTCTACTGTCTCATTGGCAAAAGTCATTTCTGAAGAACATGGTTCTAGTCCTCAGCAGTAAACAACATAGAGCCATGGTAAATCCATATGTGTCATATCTTTACAAGTCTTCGTAACTGTCAGGTACCGCCATCTAAGCTAAGAAATTGGAACTAGGCATTTGCGTAAAATTTAAAATATCGCCCGTTTTTAGGGCGGGGGACGATTTACAGCTGGAACCCCTGAACCAGCTCCCGCGGATCCGTCATTCATCAAGTCAAAGCAAGTATGAACCTGGTTTAATCATGCGGTTTATCTTTACTATACTATACCTATCAAGTTGTTTATATACCCGTCACTTTCTTGCGGCATTGCTCCCATGGTTACGTCTTGTATACGTTTCATGTAGTACTGCTGGTCCACGGCAGGGGAGCGAGGGAGGAATAGCTTCTCCGTCTTTCAAAGAAGGTGAGAGAAATGAGGAAGTCTTAACAAGACTGAGTCGGCCTTGGCAGCTTCGCCGTCTTGCCGGCACAGTGAGCGTATTGAGATAGCTACAACCAGACTAAATCGATCGGTCATTGCAGCCTCACCGTCTTGCCGACACGGTAAGAGATGATGCGAGACAGTCAGAACCACAAGCCGAATGGGACCTGGCTGCACTGCCGGCCGTCTTGCCAACACGATGTGAGAGCCGATGTGACTGCATCACCAACATCACCGTATCGCGACTATACTCATAGGGAGAGAGGTCACATTCAAATCAGGCCGAACACGCCGAGAAGAGGTATGACACCATGTAGAGACTTGGCGTATCCGGAAGAGATATGGAACAACCTGCGGGGAGAGAAGGTACATCAGGAGGAGACATGTTGCACCCTGTAGATGCACACCTTGTACAGAAACATGGTGCACTGTGTCTGGGGATGGCTCATCGAGAAGAGAAAGAGCACATCCGGTAGAGACATGGCACATCCAGCAGAGACGATACACCATGTCGAGAGGAAGTACATCCGAACGAGACATAGTGCAACCCTGCAGCGCCATATCGCTGATTTGTGCAAAATTCAGCATATATCAAAAGTTCAATGGTTGACCCTCTTTTTTTTTGGTGGGGGAATGGTCACTGTAAGAATTATTCAGGAAAAAATGTATAATATTTGGGGTTTTTCGTGATTGTCCGGCCCAATTGGCAATATTGCCATTTGGGATGGTGAACAGAGCTAGGAGCAAATGCGACGCTTATGATTTATTTAAAGAAATAAAATGCCCGGTTTAACATCCTGCAGAATCAGGGGAATCGGGCGTTTCAAGTGACATACGACACAAATGGGTTGTCCTCATGCAATCACTTTGGAAACGCATTTTAAAATAGATGTTACGTCCTGTTAATGGGGCACGTCATCGTCGCGTACATTTGGGAAAAACTCCCTAACGAGACCTGAACCAACCCCATGGTACTCTATTCACCAGTCACGAAATTTCGGATGAAACATTGATCAGTTTTTAACATTTTGTTCGTTTTATTGGTTCTTTGGGGCACTAATCAGTCTCCACAGATAGGTTTAGAGTGGATTATTAGAAAGTACCATTTCAGAAAGTATGTCGAAGACGAACGAAATAAGTTTTCACTTTTAATTTGATCCCATATACATGTATATCGAATGTTAGGCCACAGTTCAAGCCGGCCAGGGAAGGGTGGGCTAGTTAGTAGGATTGCTCCCTATGTTTCACGTAAATTACACACGACCCACACTCGACTGACCTACGCACTGGGTAGCACGTCAATGACTGTATGTTCAAAAAAGAGGGCACTACTGCAGGATCCCTTACAAAATGACCATCACTTCCAAAATGTTCTATAGGCCTAGCTAACCCTAACCAAAACCTCTCTTTGAAGCATTTGTCAGGGATTCTGCAATCAAGCCAAAAGGAGGAGGAGGAGGGGAAGTCAGTCCGCAGATGGTGGTTTCACCCCTCCACATGACATTATTGAGCGGCCAGCGGTTGCCGGTTGAGTGTAACTCCGGACCACCTTAGACTAGTTCAAATAGTTGATCATGGTAGACGAGGGAGAAGTTGTGTAAATGTGACTACCCTGCTTGTTATGACCACAATAGGCAGAGTAGTTGAAAGCGCAAACACGACTACCCCCGGGTCCCCCCCCCATGACCCCACACTTCTTCGAACGGAATGGTTTCAGTGCTGTTGTGTAGACCGATAGTAACAGACATCAATTGTTATAAATTTTCAGCGATCAAGAAGAGGGAAACGATGAAGATCTTCACCTTCACAAACGTCTTGATGTTTCTCTTCGTGGCTTACATCAGCCACTCCATTTATTCATTGTACCACGTCTTCCACCCAAAGCACTGCCAACCTGATCGACAGTGCCTCCACTCTTACTTGAGACAGAACCCAAAGCTTGAGGTAGGTGGAATTGGGCAGGGGGGGATGTGGGGGATTCATCCCCCCTAAAATATTCCAAGGGGGGATTTCCCCCCCTTAATTTTGAGCACTAAAGTTTGTTTTACTGTCAAATGAGTAATTTTCATGATTTGATATGTAAAATAAGAGCATTTGGGAGCCAATTGGAACGGTTTTAGGGCCAAAAAACGTCTCGGGAGGGGTCATATACCCTTTTTAAGAAAAAAAAAGTTTTAGAAAAAAAAATTTTTTCTTTTTCTTTTTGCTCCCCCCTCAAATTTAATCCTGGCGGAAACCCTGTTGGGCCCAATGAATTTTTGTCAATTATGTTAGCGTCAACTTAACTTTATGTTATCTCCTTCAGTTGGCTGCAGCACCATTAAAAGTTGGTCTGTTTATCTTTCTTCCACTCATGAAAAAAGAATCGGGCTCACGTTAATGCTTGCTTCTCCGGCCCTGCATCCTGTTTGTATGCAGAGCCGGAGAAGAGAACATTAATCCCTGATTTCCTCGGGATGGTTAAACTATGACTGGGGTTCTCATTGAATGTGATTGACTTACTCGAGGCCTTTGCTATTTCAGATAAAGGTTTACACGTCGCAGCATGAGAAAGTGAGAAGTGAAAGTGATTTGAACTTGATATGGAAGAATGCATCCATAGATGTGAATGATGTGTTTGAAGTGTAAGTACATTTAAAAATGGGGAGTCCAGGCACTCGAAATACTATCAGCACTGTGAATGTTCATTGTGGCCTGACTGCAGAGAGGGTGCATGTTCTCAATTTGTTTCATGGTGGAGAAGTGCCTGGGTTATCTTTAAGGGGGATGTCACCAGACAAGATCCTATCACTACCAGTTTTCATAACATTGTAACAAACTGCATCTGGAAATGTTTCATTTTGAAAGATTTTGCGTCGGGATTGTAACACATGCTCAGATATCTTATGACAGATAACATGCTCAGTCTCAAGGGATCTGAACAGCACTCTGTTAGCTGCGTGCTTTAATTTATTGCAAAGGGCGGAAATTCATCTGTTAGATTGTACTTTTCAGGTAATGTGGAGTGCTTGTTTTCACTCAAACGTCCTCTGCTTTTTAGCTCACCTCTTAGCAGAGGTGAGCTTATCCCATACCGTTGCGTCCGTCGTCGTCGTCGTCGTCGTCGTCGTCGTCGTCGTCCGTCGTCCGTTAGCAGGGCACGTTTCGTAACTGTTAGAGCTATTGAGTTGAAACTTGGTACACATGTACCCTTATGTAATGACACCTTGGAGACCAAGTTTCGGTCCGATTCGTTTCATGGTTTGGCCACCAGGGGGCCAAACGTTAAAAGTGAAAATATGGAATATCTCCCTTAATAGTAGTCGGGAAATTTTGAAAAAAATATGGTAGGTACTTCTAGCAAAGGTGCATCATATATCCTCCGGGTTTTTGATTTGACCTCCTTTTCAAGGTCACAGAGGTCAAATGGTGTAAATTGGCCGTTAGGATGTAACGATGGCACGTTTCTAAACTGCAATGACTATTGATACCAAATTTGGTACACATTTACCCCTTAGTCAGGTGATCTCAGGGACCGAAGTTTGGTCCAATATGATTCACCACTTGACCACCAGGGGGCAAAATCCAAAAACCTTAAAAATGTGATTATTCCTTAACTTCTTGCCCGATTGCCACCAATTTGATATCATGGGTATATCTAACCACCATACAGTATATGTCACACAGGTTTTTAATTTGACCTTCTTGTCAAGGTCACAGAGGTCAAATGGCGTAAATTCGCCGTCAGGCCGTAACTATGGCACGTTTCTTAACTGCAATGACTATTGATCACAAATTAAGTACACATGTACCCCTTGGTCAGGTGATCTCAGGTACCGAAGTTTGGTGCGATCTGATTTGCCGTTTGGCCTCCAGGGAGGGGGCCAAATCCTAAATTCTTCAAAATGCCATTATTCCTAGTAATGACTTGCCCGATTGGCACCAATTTTATATCATAGGTACATCTAATTCTAACAACCATTCAATGTGTCACCCGGGTCTTCTTTGATTTGACCTACTTTTCAAGGTCACAGAGGTCGAATGTACTGTAAATTGGCCATTTTGGGGAAATTGTAATTGCTTGGACCTACATCAAACCTAACACTACATGACACAATACCATGCTCTTTATCCATCTTTCCTCCACATGAGGTGAGCACAATGGCCCTGGCCATTTCATTTTGATAATACATATAATACCTTTCAGGTGTAAGTAGCTCGAGTTATCTTCTTGTTCCTGGCAACAGGTGACTGCTTGTCATTTCATCCATTCTTGTTAGTCAAAGCCTGTTGTTTCTGGTGGTAATAGAATATCTTAACCCCAATTCCAGGTCCCTGAATGTCACCCTTCCAAGGAAGACCAGGAATAATGGGACACTGTACGCCCATGTCTTCATCAGCCCGCATGGAGAAAGCTCTCTTTCTGGACGAAGGTCATCCTATGCAATCAGCCAGCTTACTACGTATATGATTAGGAAGGCTGACACATTCAATCTCATTGGTGATAAATCTTCTCAGAAAAGGGTGAGTATTCTCAAAAATTACAACTTTCTATTAAATTAATAACTTTATCGATTCTTAGCATTATTGAGTATGTTTTGCTGGAAGCCAGTTTTGTGAATAACCAATATATCTCACACCCAAGTTGTATCTTTAAAATCAATTTCACTTTCAGCCTCAGGAAACAGGTGATAAGACCAAAGCGAGACCTGTGACTCACTGGAGGAGTAAACTGCTGATAAGTGTCATGACTGACAACATTCCCATCGAAAGATATGGTATTCCTGGCCCCATCTACAAGTTCCTAAAGTAAGTACCATTTGTTGTAACTCATTCATTTCACGATTTTTAGCTCTGACACCTCTAGTGATGTTCTGCTTCATACAATAGTGCAGAGTCCGAGCTCTGTTAGGAAAGCACATTCCTTAACTGTTGGGATTATTTTGTGGTAACTTGGTGTGATGATACCTTTTTGAGAAATGCAAAGACTTAGCCAACAGCGTTTTTATTAACACATGGCCTCCATTGATAGCACAGTCTTCATTGTCCATCATCTCTGTTGTTACTTTTGAAGAACACCATGGCTGGTTGCTGAAACACCTGGGCCATTGCCTTCAATCTTGCTCCAACCCAATTCACCGCTTGGCCACCAGGGGGCCAAATCAGAAAACAGAAGTAGTCATGTTACTCCTTCACTATAAGGTGATGTTATCTTATCACATTTCAGGTTATCACCAGATGGTGATTATCTACCTATGCTGTATATTGACGACCTCAGCCTAAGAATTAAGGATTTGGTTGTAAGTTTCACCCTGGTTTTACATAAATGTAACAGCTTACCAGTCCTGTGAGAAGAATGAAAATCTTTTTTCTGTAGTTCATTCTGTTGTTCCATTACAAAACGTTTAGGAACCATAATTACTTCCCAAACTTTCAAAGATAAGGTAAATTATTAGCCAACAAGTATGTGTTTTGTTAAATTCCTATTTGTTTATTTCTATTTTAGGAGGTTAAGAAAACTGAACCAGAAGTGCCTCTTCAGATTCGTTATGCCCCGATATCATTGGGTAGACTCCAGTTGTGGGTTCAGATCTCCGAGTCATTTTCGCTGCTGAAAAAGCTTGGTAGGTTCAATCTCTTCGATCGATCAATGACAGATATTATTGATTCGTTCTGTATGCGTATTGCTAACATTGGCCTAATTCAAGTGTAGCTGAACTGCTGGAACGTATGATGACACCTGTTGGTGATCTGTACATGTGCACACAAAATTCTAGGTCAGTGTGACCTACTTATCAGGTGTAATTAGGTCAAGGTCATTAAACCGATTTTGATCAACAGATGAGCATGTGGTCCTTGGACCATTTCATTATGTATTATGGATCTTTCAGGTTTTTCTGATAAAGACACAGATGAAGTCAAGGGAATCTTTACTGACACAAACTTTTTACTGCTGATGTTGACTTTCACTATTGCTGCATTTCATGTGAGTAGGAGCGTCGGTTTCCTCTGGGTCCTCCAGTTTCCTCCTACTATACATATCAAATTTCCCAATATTGTTTTTATATAGCGAATAATGTCCTAGTTGGCACTCAGCTCTCAACTTGATATTTTTTGGCGAGTATGAGGCAGTTTTATTCATCTAAGTATAGTAAATTTAGATGTCCTAGTTGGCGCTCAGCTCTCAACTTGATATTTTTTCACAGTATGAGGCAGTTTTATTCATCTAAGTATAGTAAATTTAGATGTCCTAGTTGGCGCTCAGCTCTCAACTTGATATTTTTTCACAGTATGAGGCAGTTTTATTCATCTAAGTGTAGTAAATTTAGATGTCCTAGTTGGCGCTTAGCTCTCAACTTGATATTTTTTTGCGAGTATGAGGCAGTTTTTTTCATCTAAGTATAGTAAATTTAGATGTCCTAGTTGGCGCTCAGCTCTCAACTTGATATTTTTTTGCGAGTATGAGGCAGTTTTATACATCTAAGTATAGTAAATTTAGATAGATTTATGATGTCAATTGCTCATTTTTAGTGGGATATATACTTGATGCTGATTGCTCATTTTCAGTAACTGAAAATAATTAAGCAATCAGCATCAAGTACATATCCGTCTAAAAATGTGCAATCGTCATCACAAACACATCCCAATTAACAGTACTAAAACAAGTGAAAATTTCAAATCTTAATTCTAGAAGTTGGCGGCCGACAAAAATTTTTATTTGCTGCCACAATTCTTCTGTGATCAATGTATTAGATCCATTATAGCACAGTGTTCATTGTGAACAATCTCTCCCTGTTGACCATATGCCACGTTTTATCTTGGTCAATGTTCACATGAGACAATTCTAATCTTTCTATTCCTTTTCAGCTCCTGTTTGATTTCCTTGCCTTTAAAAATGACATTCAGTTCTGGAAGGAAAGAGAGACTATGGTTGGACTGTCTTCTCGGATGGGTAAGTATAAATGCTTTTAGGGCAAGTCATTTCAGTATGTATTTACATTTGTCTGATTTTTCAGTTCTCACTGGCCCTTGCATGCATATGTACGCCAGACCAGAGACTGCTCCTGTGTAGGTACGGTTAGGGGCCATACTTTAAGTAGGTACCCACACTTTTCCGATTTTCGGGACCCTTTCCTCTGTTTGTAGGCCTACGCTTTAGCAGTCCGACTCCCTCAGTGTATGTATGCATGTAGATCATAAGGAGTTTCCGCATCGCTTACGATTACGATGACGATTACGATTTTAAAGTCGTAATCATAATACTCTCAAAACTGGCATGAACCAGAAATTTAGTTTCCGCATTCACACCAACGACTTGGTGTACTGTAGTATAGGCCCTATACTCTGCTCTCATGCTCTGGGTGCACTTTTCTCGGCACTAAAACATGATCAAAATCGCCGTTGATCAAATTAAATGCAGTTCCTATATTTGACAGATATGTTCTGAAGTATTCTTCAATGAATATTTCACCTTGAATTTGATATGTAGCGTGGAAAATAGGCTTTTCGCTTATCCATGTAATCGTTTTTCGACTTACGAAGATCAGCCGGAATCCTCGTAAGAACGAGACGAAAGTACCATGGACGATTTCGCTGGGGATTGCGTAGCACCAAAAATCGATGACTTCAAACACAAATCGTAATCGTAAGCGATGCGGAAACACGCTCATGAGAAAAAGTATACAATGTTCAAAGTGCAGACTGTATTTGTCGCAACCGACAGGTATCATAAGCATGCATAAGCCCCACCTCCGGGCCATATTTAGATCACCTCCGTATGTAGTATCAGCCAATCATTGCACGCTTGTATTAACCTCATGTTCTTTTACATTTCTGTGATAATAAATCAGAGTACATGTAGTCAAGAAGTCGCACTGCAGACTATCTTCTGTTGGACGTTCTCCCAGGCAGTGCCCCTGAACTCTGAATAGTAGAAGTAAAACTGGATACCGTCACTGTAGTTTACAACAATGTCCATTGGTCCCTATTGTTGGGCTGTTGTGTTGCTCCACCGACGCGTGTTTCTGCCCCTCTAGGCTTCATCAGGGTGGCTGGGGTTGACTTGCATCTGTCTTGTTCGAAGTTCACAGTTTGAATGACATCATGACTCAGGGGTGGTTTCTCAATGACGTTGTGACGTTATAGACTTTGTTGCGACTCTGTTGTTGAAACATTCTGTTGTAGTCAAGCAGGTGGGCTGTCCAAATGGCACAATATGTTGAGAAGTACAGGATCAACCGATGATACACACGGACCAGACAATAAAATCAGAATAGTAGAAGTAAAACTGGATATCGTCACTGTAGTTTACAACAATGTCCATTGGTCCCTATTGTTGGGCTGTTGTGTTGCTCCACCGACGCGCGTGCCCCTGAACTCTCCCATGATACTTTCAAGTCCCCACGTAGTTTTGTTTCGGTCGTTGTCCTTTGTTTAAGTCGATGTAAATAAACGAAAAGGTGATCCGTTGTGAGCAGCGTAATATTTCTTTCCTTAATTCCAGTTGTGTGGAGATGTGTAAGCACTATTGTCATCTTTTTCTACCTGATGGATGAAGATACAAGTCTGCTTGTTCTCATTCCTGCGGGTATCGGGACACTTATTGAGGTAGGGACTGCTGCTCTTTTTGAAAAAACGTTCGTGCCACTCAGATTTATTTCTGAAGACAAAAATCCCCGATTTTTAATTTTTTCCAGATTATGTATTTTCGTTCGGTTTTTTAATTCAAGTTGAAATATAAATTTTATAACTTTGTTTTCGCAAATCAATGTTGTTCATGGAATATGTGAAAATTTGGGACTTTAATTTAAAATTGACACTCGTTTTAGATGCTCTCTATGCCTACATGTGTGTTGTCAAGTATGTGCCCCAGACCTTTTTTCTAAAATTGTGTTTTGCTTGCAGGTTTGGAAGGTGAAAAAGGCATTCAAGTTAAAAATTCTGTGGAGTGGACTCAAACCATCATTTGAGGTTGGTAACATAATCTTAAAATACCAGATTTCTCCAAATGCCCCTCAAAATGAAGAAAAATTATTTGGATGAAATTCTTGCAATTGTTCCTCTTTTCGACTCCGTTCATTCCTTTATCTCCTATTTAGATCAGGGATGTTTTCAATGGGAACTTGGTAGGTTTCATCAAACAAACAATTACTCAAGGGCAGCCAGGGCCTGGGACTAGTCATTCACCATAATATCCAAATTTGACTGACCCAGTAAACTTCCTGAAATAAATAAAAGCAAGTTTTTAAAGGGTAACTCGTGTCAAATTTCACCATATAATGTTTTAGCTGTTTTTTGACAAATGACTACGTCACTTTCTCATAAATCGGTAAGGTTTTCGAATCGAAATGCACATTTTCTAGAAATTGATGGTTTAATCCCGCCCGGATGGCTCGCTTCGATGCCGTTTTCGTTGATGACGTCACAACATGAACATTTTCGCAGTCGCGGTGGTTTACATTCAGTGATTTTATAATAAATCTAATCAAAAATGGAAAATTTGAGCTTTACATTTGTGATCAACAATTAAAAATGGACGTATTTCCGCGAAGTTGTAACTCACATCATAGTATCACTTTAAATCTTTTGTTTTGTAGTTTGGCCTCACCTCTGACAAAGAAAAGGAGACAGAAGCTTTTGACTCTCAGGCCATGAAATATCTATCCTATGTACTCTTTCCATTATGCATCGGAGGTGCCATTTATTCTATGATGTACACGCCTTTTAAAAGGTAAGTAACTAACAGAAACACTTCATTCAGGAATTATGCCGCACCAATTTAAAGGGTAACTCGTGTCAAATTTCACCATATAAATGTTTTAGCTGTTTTTAACAAATGACTACGTCACTTTCTCATAAATCGGTAAGGTTTTCGAATCGAAATGCACATTTTCTAGAAATTGATGGTTTAATCCCGCCCGGACGGCTCGCTTCGATGCCGTTTTCGTTGATGACATCACAACCTGAACATTTTCGCAGTCGCGGTGCTTTACAGCGATTTTATGATAAATCTAATCAAAAATGGAAAATTTGACCTTTACATTTGTGATCAAAAACGGATGTATTTCCGCAAAGTTGTAAATCACATCATAGTATCACTTTAAAACCTTGGATAACAGACCTGCAGACCAACATATTCCCCCAATTTTTATAACCCCCACAGACCTACATAACAGACACCTATTGACACAAATGAAAAAGAATATTAGAGAAAAACATCTGTCTTTGTTGTGTTCCATTTGTCACATTACAACTGATAATTCCAAACCTGTTGTGTAACCTACCGGTTGATGTCATATTTGCCCGTGGGCCTGGTATGGTATTTCTAGCATCAAATCGTAAGCCTCCCCTTTATTTTGCAGCTGGTATTCTTGGTGTATACATAGTCTTGTGAATGGTAAGTCATGAAGGGTAATGTCATCCAGGGTGGTGGAAGAACATCACAGAAGTTAAAAATTTACTCTGGGTACATTCGAATTTGGTTTTTGGCACGTGGTGAGTCAATCGTTGTGCGATCAGCACCAGAATCGAGAATGAATCTTGACCCGTTATGTTTTCCTGGGAAGAAATCCTCCAAGGTGAATTTCTATGGGGGAAGGGTTTCCTGATACCGATTTCTGATTAGAAGATTTCAAGGAACTGATTTCTAATTGGTAGCTATATTTTGTTTATCACCAGTTTCCTTTGCTTTTCAGGTGTGTACGCCTTTGGATTTTTATTCATGCTGCCACAACTGTTTTTAAACTACAAGGTAAGATTTAGCGTCTTTGTATGTACATCACCACCACAATGCACTTCTTATGATTGATAAAATGTGCATAAAACCATGCCATAAACAGATTTGAGAGCCAACTCTATCTCCATCATCGGCTAAAGACTGATTTATGCAGATTCATTTCTGTAAGATCTTCATATGATTTGTTTTTTTTCCAGTTGAAGTCTGTGGCACATCTACCATGGCGGGCATTTATGTATAAGGTGAGAAGGTGTAGCGTTCTTAAAATCCATCTGAAAGTTTGACATGTCTAACTCTATGTACCGGATACCATGTTTGTCATACTCAGTATTAGCCATCTTAGCATTTCAAAAACTTAATAAGGCCAGTTTTTGTGGGTAGGGGTCCTTAAATGTTGGGAAAAGGAGTCTATTCTGAGACCATTCTGTTCAGTCTGATCCCAACTTGACAAGATACTTTACAAGACTTTTGACTATTCTGTTTAACTTGACAAGATACCGTAAAAGATTTTTGACTTTTCTGTTCAGTCTGATCCCAACTTGACAAGATACCGTACAAGATTTTTGACTATTCTGTTCAGTCTGATCCCAACTTGACAAGATACCGTACATGATTTTTGACTATTCTGTTCAGTCTGATCCCAACTTGACAAGATACCGTACAAGACTTTTGACTATTCTGTTCAGTCTGATCCCAACTTGACAAGATACCGTACATGATTTTTGACTATTCTGTTCAGTCTGGTCCCAACTTGACAAGATACCGTACAAGATTTTTGACTATTCTGTTCAGTCTGATCCCAACTCTGACAAGATACCGTACAAAATTTTTGACTATTCTGTTCAGTCTGATCCCAACTTGACAAGATACCGTACAAGATTTTTGACTATTCTGTTCAGTCTGATCCCAACTTGACAAGATACCGTATAAGATTTTTGACTATTCTGTTCGGTCTGATCCCAACTTGACAAGATACCGTACAAGATTTTTGACTATTCTGTTCAGTCTGATCCCAACTTGACAAGATACCGTACAAGATTTTTGACTATTCTGTTCAGTCTGATCCCAACTTGACAAGATACCGTATAAGATTTTTGACTATTCTGTTCAGTCTGATCCCAACTTGACAAGATACTGTACAAGATTTTTGACTATTCTGTTCAGTCTGATCCCAACTTGACAAGATACCGTATAAGATTTTTGACTATTCTGTTCGGTCTGATCCCAACTTGACAAGATACCGTACAAGATTTTTGACTATTCTGTTTAGTCTGATCCCAACTCTGACAAGATACCGTACAAGATTTTTGACTATTCTGTTCAGTCTGATCCCAATTCTGACAAGATACCGTACAAGACTTTTGACTATTCTGTTCAGTCTGATCCCAACTTGGCAAGATACCGTACAAGATTTTTGACTATTCTGTTCAGTCTGATCCCAACTTGACAAGATACTGTACAAGATTTTTGACTATTCTGTTTAGTCTGATCCCAACTCTGACAAGATACCGTACAAGATTTTTGACTATTCTGTTCAGTCTGATCCCAATTCTGACAAGATACCGTACAAGACTTTTGACTATTCTGTTCAGTCTGATCCCAACTTGGCAAGATACCGTACAAGATTTTTGACTATTCTGTTCAGTCTGATCCCAACTTGACAAGATACCGTACAAGATTTTTGACTATTCTGTTCAGTCTGATCCCAACTTGACAAGATACCGTATAAGATTTTTGACTATTCTGTTCGGTCTGATCCCAACTTGACAAGATACCGTACAAGATTTTTGACTATTCTGTTCAGTCTGATCCCAACTTGACAAGATACCGTACAAGATTTTTGACTATTCTGTTCAGTCTGATCCCAACTTGACAAGATACCGTATAAGATTTTTGACTATTCTGTTCAGTCTGATCCCAACTTGACAAGATACTGTACAAGATTTTTGACTATTCTGTTCAGTCTGATCCCAACTTGACAAGATACCGTATAAGATTTTTGACTATTCTGTTCGGTCTGATCCCAACTTGACAAGATACCGTACAAGATTTTTGACTATTCTGTTTAGTCTGATCCCAACTCTGACAAGATACCGTACAAGATTTTTGACTATTCTGTTCAGTCTGATCCCAATTCTGACAAGATACCGTACAAGACTTTTGACTATTCTGTTCAGTCTGATCCCAACTTGGCAAGATACCGTACAAGATTTTTGACTATTCTGTTCAGTCTGATCCCAACTTGACAAAATACCGTACAAGATTTTTGTTCACTTTGGGGCGTCTTTATCAGCATCATTAAAATTGTGAATAAAAAAACACCTTTTGTTGTAAAACCTTTTTATTCTTATTCCAGGCATTCAACACTTTCATTGATGATGTGTTTGCGTTCATTATCACCATGCCAACTGCTCACCGTGTAGCTTGTTTCCGTGACGATTTGGTGTTTGTTATCTATCTATATCAAAGATGGTAGGTAATAGTCCACTAGAGACTTTTTTATTATAACCTCTTTTACAGTGAGCTGTCTCAACTGCTCTCGTCTGCAGAGTTTAGATTATTCTGTGACTGTTGGTACTGACAAGCAACCAAGAAAAGGCTTTATTACACCAATTGACAACGTTTCATAGGCCAAAAATACACAAACAGATATGAGGGGGAATGGAACATGACGAATACATAGAATAATATTAGTTAGTATCAGAATTCCAAGACCCTGGCCCTTGGCAAGAAGGCCTAGGATAAAAAAGGATGAATTTGTTCCTAGGAAATTCGATATCAAATTCTTTTAGAATTACACCAATTGGCAACTTATTGATTTCACAATATGTCAATTGATTTGCATTTCAATTTTATCAACTGAAATTTTATCAGGTCAAACTTCTTTATCCTGAATAATCATTTAATGTTTTTATTCTGTGATTTCCAGGTTGTATCCTGTTGACAAGACCCGGGTGAATGAATATGGTCAGACTTTCGTCAAGGATGATTCCAAGGAGATTAATAATGGAGGGCAGTTTGATGGCAAGAAAAAAACGGAATAAGACTCGACAACACCTACCTAAATGAAACATACGTAGAAAATAAAATAATTGTGAAATTTAACCAAGGGTGTTTACACTGTTCGGGACATTTTATGATTTTACTGAAGGAGAAGTCTTAAAAAAAAACAGAACCCAACAATCATTCCATATTCTGTTATGAATATCTACACATTTTCACTGTGTTTTATCTAGAAATCTTAGAAAATTGGGCAAAATTTATCACGAAGCCAACATTTTACATTTTACATTTTACATATTCTGTTACTGAACTACACTTTCACAGCATTTTACATCAAGAAATCTTTGAAATCGCACAAAAATCATCACAAAACCCAATTATCACATATTTTGTTGGTGATGTACACTTTTTACTGAGGGTTTTATGCATTGCTGGACTGAGGGTCAGCTGAATAAATGAATGTGTTGAGGCTGGAGGCAGATTTGCCTTATAACAACATCTTCTCAGATTGGATATTTCATCTCAAAGTGGTCGGACGTCTTTTATGCACAGCAGTAGCCTATTTATTGATAAAGTCAATATGAGTCGTAGTTCCACCTATCATAAAACCCCGTGTTTTTTCAAGACCCGTGTCTTCGCCGTGTGTCAAAAAACCCGGGGCGCACTTACACCTATCAGTGGTGTTAGATAATGGTTAATAGCCCCGGCGACAGGTGCGCTGTAGGTAGGGAGCTCTCCTGTGTTTCTTTCCCGTTGGAGGGAAATTTCGCATGCGCAATACCGAGGCAACTACACCGCGCCATCTGTCGCCGGATCTTAGAACTTGCAATTGCCGTGTCTATTCAGATTCCACCTATCAAAAAACCTGTGTTGAACACGGGTCTAAATTAGCCCCCGATTAGCCCCAGCGAGCTCGATGGGGCTAATAGACATGGGGATTTGACACACGGGTCTATTTAGACACGGCAATTCATAGGTGTAAGCGCAAAAGACACGGGGATTTGATAGGTGGAAGTACAACTATAGTGTTTATAGTTTTAGGTAAGCTTAATTTTAATTCACACAAAATCAAAATCAAATAGACATAGAAACTAGCCAGGGCTTAGCCTTGGGGTCGAAGCATTAGTAGTCTAGACCTTGTTACAGAAGTAAGAGGATTCAATTTAAAGGCCTCGCATTAATTTTCAAAATTGTCGATAATCTGACTCAAGTATATTGCTGTTTTTCTACAGTATGTATACCTGTTTGTTTCTTAATCCAAGGAAAAGTTACCATTCAGAAGGTGGAGCCTCTGATGAATACAGATATTGAAAAAATATGCAGTATTCAAATTTGGCAGCAAACCAGGTCCCAAATATGATATCAATTACAGTGGAACCTTTCTATTAAGGACACCCTCGGGACTGACAAGTGCTGTCCTTAATAGAGAGCTGTCCTGATTAGGGAGGTCAAATTGAATGTAAACACCCAATTTGGGACCAAAACTAGTGTCCTCAATATAGAGAGGTTGTCCTTAATAGAGAGGTGTCCGCTAAGTGAGGCTCTACTGTACACGAAGTACTAAAAATCAGCTCAACTATGAATAGCAGCAGTCGGGGTGGGCCATAATCCCAGAATGATGATGGTGAAGCAGGAGGAGCGAATATCACTTGACTGAAAATGCCCTTGTTGTCATAAGTTGGTACTTTAAGGTTGAAGTATTTCCTCCCGGTACTTTTTAAACAGTTTATATTGGTACTTAGTCATCAGCTCAACTGTGACTAGCAGCAGTCGGGGTGGGCCATAATCCCAGAATGATGATGGTGAAGCAGGAGGAGTGAATACCACTTGACTGAAAATGCCCCTGTTGTCATAAGTTGGTACTTTAAGGTTGAAGTATTTCCTCCCGGTACTTTTTAAACAGTTCATATTGGTACTTGGTCATCAGCTCAACTGTGACTAGCAGCAGTCGGGGTGGGCCATAATCCCAGAATGATGATGGTGAAGCAGGAGGAGCGAATATCACTTGACTGAAAATGCCCCTGTTGTCATAAGTTGGTACTTTAAGGTTGAAGTATTTCTTCCTGGTACTTTTTAAAACAGTTTATATTGGTACTTAGTCATCAGCTTAACTGTGACTAGCAGCAGTCAGGATGGGCCATAATCCGAGATTGATAGCAGTCAGGGTGGTCCGTAATCCCAGAATGATGATGGTGAAGCAGGAAGAGCGAATATCACTTGACTGAAAATGCCCCTGTTGTCATAAGTTGGTACTTTAAGGTTAAAGTATTTCCTCCTGGTACTTTTTAAACAGTTCATATTGGTACTTAGTCATCAGCTCAACTGTGACTAGCAGCAGTTGGAGTGGGCCATAATCCCAGAATGATGATGGTGAAGCAGGAGGAGGGAATATCACTTGACTGAAAATGCCCCTGTTGTCATAAGTTGGTACTTTAAGGTTGAAGTATTTCCTCCCGGTACTTTTTAAACAGTTTATATTGGTACTTAGTCATCAGCTCAACTGTGACTAGCAGCAGTCGGGATGGGCCATAATCCCAGAATGATGATGGTGAAGCAGGAAGAGCGAATATCACTTGACTGAAAATGCCCCTGTTGTCATAAGTTGGTACTTTAAGGTTGAAGTATTTCCTCCTGGTATTTTTTAAACAGTTCATATTGGTACTTAGTCATCAGCTCAACTGTGACTAACAGCAGTCGGGGTGGGCCATAATCCCAGAATGATGATGGTGAAGCAGGAGGAGGGAATATCACTTGACTGAAAATGCCCCTGTTGTCATGAGTTGGTAATTTAAGGTTGAAGTGTTTCCTCCTGGTACTTTTTAAACATTTCAAATTGGTACTTAGTCATCAGCTCAACTGTGACTAGCAGCAGTCGGGATGGGCCATAATCCCAGAATGATGATGGTGAAGCAGGAGGAGCGAATACCACTTGACTGAAAATGCCCCTGTTGTCATAAGTTGGTAATTTAAGGTTGAAGTGTTTCCTCCTGGTACTTTTTAAACATTTCAAATTGGTACTTAGTCATCAGCTCAACTGTGACTAGCAGCAGTCGGGGTGGGCCATAATGCAAGAATGATGTTATCATAAGTTGGTACTTGAAGGTTGAAGTATTTCGTCCTGTCTCATATTGGTACTTAATAGTATACACAACTGTTTGTTCATGTATTGGTGCCATCATTGTTTTGCTATGAATCTTTGCATTGTTTTCTTAAGAATCTTTGTTATTATTTATGTTTATGTAGTACTGGCAATAGGAAACTTTCATTTCACACCTGTAGCATTTTCTGTTTTGTTTCTGTGTCGGCCGTAGATTTCTTCTTCTGCGCTTGGAATTTTTGAGATGCACGCCAGACAGTCGGAACGATTTCAGTAGCGAAGTCCGGATGTCCTAGAGCGTTCCACCACAGTGCCCCAGAGCTAGCCCCAGAGCTTTGTGGTGCCAATTCGCCAATATTTCTCTCCATTCTCCATGAGGGAGAATTCTTATTTCTCTCTTGAACTTTTGCCCCAGAGATTACTGGGCCCATTTCCTGAAACGGTGCTAAACTATTGCAATGCTTAATGCTTTCTGACATGACCAGTGATACTCCGCCTCTCCATATCAAAAACCTGTATCTCGGGATGCACTTATTGTGGCACTCGCTGTTTCATGCTCGCAAGAGATCCAGCCATCTAAGCTATGGGGAGAATTTCCTTCATAGGGTGGCGTTTGATGTGCTGACCGCAGTGGCACCGATTCCTGCCGACGAAGCTGAGCTCTTCCGGCTTTTGGCATCTCCATATTGATATTTTGGCCCGGATAAACGTGACCAGAGAGAGGGCGCACACTGTGACGATACCGTGTATGATGCAGAAGGAGAAACCTACGGACCTACTTCGTCTTTGGTAAAAGTATTTAAAAACTTTACCAGTGAGGAAATAGGTTTGTTAAAACTAGTGGCAAGAAATCGTCTTTCTTTCGACACAATATGTATTTAAAAATGTCATTATACAGTAAAAATGTTTCACATCAGCATTTCGTGTTGTCATTTCGCGTCCGTAGTTCTACTTCTTTGAACTCTGCTTCGGAGAAATACTTGTCTCCTTTGCATACCTGAAATGGTAGGTTGTAAGAAGTGAAGTGAGAAATACAATACACCCATTTTACCAAAACATGACCGGAGTTCTTCCAGAAATATAGCGCCATGTGTTTCGCTGATTTCAAATCCGCGTTGAAATTATATAGTACATTGACTTGTGACTGGGCAACATTACAAAAAGGACTAAGTGACTAGAATTTCATTGCAATTGTTGCTGTACCTTTTTGAATATGGGACAGCAATTTGGGTACTCTCCGTTCATCTTCTGTACGCCAGTGACCACACAGCCATCATTCACCAGTTGACGTTCTTTGCATATATCGGGCTGATATTGTGGACACCTGAAAAAGAGAATGTGTTCGCTATAGAAATAGAGTATCGAGCCGGGGACAGATTTTCCTACATCTCCGAATGTCTTCTATAGACTTGCTGCTCGAAGAAATAGGGCCCACATGCTCTGTCATTTACACTACGAACGCAGTGGACCGGCCTCGTTCCTCGCCCATAAGGAGATCAAATGCGGATGACGCAATGGGCTGCCCAGGGAGTTATGATACATCTATTTCACATTCTCGACCCCGCGAGTTCGACATACCTTATGCTCCTTTACAACTTTGAGGTTGCTCTTGACCGTGTTTATGACTCCTGGCGCAGGAGAAGGGACCTATTGATAAAGGAACCCGGCCGATAATTGGCAAGTGACTAGCAGCATTTATTCTGGTTGGAGGTTTCTTCTGTAAGTGTGGTAAGTTCTTCGTTGCAACCGTGAGAAACTTCTAAGTTCTGCGACTATAATATAACTGGTACATGTTTTGAATGCTTTGCCCTAGTACTACTAAAACGATCTGAGCCGATTTCGATTTGGAAATCTGTTCTGTTCTGCCCCGAAAACTGGATTCATACTCACAACATAAGAATTCCGAATTGAGATTTTACTGAACAGTAAAGCTTGGTGCAGGCGGGTCTATCCGAATAGGGGCATTTAACCAAAATTGCTGTGGATACAAGAAGAAAGAAATTTCGTTGAATACAGTCATCCAGTCCGGTGTAACGGCATGGATGTTCCCAGGGATGCCTGTCTCGGTGTTTTTCCATTTTTATCCGGTAGAAAGGCAGGTTTCGCTCACAGGGATTTGAGACAGATACATGTGGTTAGTGCTTCTGGCAAAAGATCAATCGATTTCACGCACTTTTTGTCTCTAATCCCTGTGGTTTCGCTCGCCTTGTATACGAAAAGCTACGAAGTACATGTATTTAAATAGATTTTATCAACGCTTTGTTTTGAAAATTTACCAACTGCGTATATGGGTTTGTTTATGATTGTCGCGTAAATTGCTTGGCACATTGGACTTGACGACACAAGACCATTGTACTTCGTCGTTTGTACGGAATGCGAAACCAGCCACAAATGCGAGATCAAACATATATCAAATTTGCACGACAATCAAATTGCTACGTACCATTATTTTCCGACACCTTCCATTCGTTTGCCTCACAGGCGAGTAGCGACATCAAAGCTACAAGGATAAAGAAACACAGATTCGCGGCCATCTTGGAATTTTCTGCCTGGAAGTGGGAACCTCACGGAGCCGTTGCATCAATAGAGTGGTAACTTTGCAGTAATGGGACCTTATTTGACGAATATATACATGATTGATTGATAGATGATTAGAATCGGGCACTTATCTTCCAGAATCAGCTGCGGTGCGTACATGTATTATTGTCTTAGTCAATTTCCCGCACCCAATCATGATTTTGTTCATGCTTAGTTTTATTGATACGACCACCACGATACGTAGTATGTAATTTACCGTATCATTCATTATACGGGTGTTTCCGACTGAAGGTCCCTCGTTGTCATGGTTGTCTGTTCACGTTACGTCGAAGAGCGTGACAGAACGGTCACAAAAAGAACCAGCAGTTGGGACTCGACACTCTTGAAAACAAGGTCTTTGAGAATTTTAGCCAACACAGACGAGCACGTGTACATGTAGATTAGCACGACAATATAGGCCAGCGGAGAGTATTTAGATGCCCGCCTTCAATTCTGGATTTTGACATTAAAATCAGGATTTTGTGGAGTGTAGAGATTCCCGGAAGATGTGCGGTTGTTGTCGTCCGGTTGAATCTGTTTTACAAACGTATTATCTCGAGCGATAGGCCTCTCGATCTGCAAATAGCTACAGAACGCTTGATTGATCCTGGCAGGAACCAGCCGCTGTCACACGGCTCGCGGTTTATAAAAATGTAGGCCGACACTCCAGACCTGGTGCATCGGCCTCGTCTTCCCAGGACGAGTTTCGGATGATGATTGGACTGCCTCGGGAGTGTATTGGAAATGACACGATGCTTAGGGTAGGGTCAATCTGCCATTATTTGCCATAGCTTACAACTTGGCAACACCCCGATTGTAAAGTGTCGTGCGAAACTGATAGGCTGCGGCGTATCTTTGATAAACCTTATAGGGGTGAATACGGGTTCAATGTCGAAGTTACATAAGTATATAAATACGCATATATACTTGGCCCTATATACAGGATGTCCCAACGTTGGTCTATTAGGTTGTAATTTCTATTTAAATAATCTACAATGGCTGCTTAACAATCATCGTCGGATTGCTCGGTGTTCTTGGGCCGTTTACCCGTTACAAATAGTTGCACGAGTGTGTAAGAACAGAGCAAATTTGGGCTACCCTTTTGAAAACATCGAGTCTTAGGGATTTCTGAATTTCCCTCTTATTCTTTAATCAACTCGGCCAACTTTTTTATATCTTAACGAGTCACGAGCTCCTACTCTTAACTACTTCTCATCCATACTCTTAAGTATAAAAACAACTATAAATTAGTAAAAACAACTATAAATTTGATAGTTCCTATTGCACCAACTGTGATATTAGTTAAAACTATAACAATTACTTAGTTGTTCTAGTTGAAAAAAAGTAAAACTACCATTAAAATGGTTAAGAATAACTATTTTGATAGTTAAAACAACTAATTTCACAGTCGGTGCAATATACTACCAGCGCAGTAAACAATTTCTATGTACTTAATTTCAAGAGTGCACTTCCTAATTATTGCGAGTTCGGTGGAAACCTCAGAAGGAAACACTTAAGTCAAGTGTGTATATATACATTCAGTTCCCCTGATGACAATCTTAGTTCCTATTACTGTTGATATTTTTTCTGCGAAATTTTCTTTTTTTGCGAAATCCCCCTATTGATGCTGGCAACATGTTGAATCATTTTAAAGGAACAATTTGGGCGTGGGCGGATTTAGGTGACCAGGGGATAAGGTGCCGATCCGTCTCATGTGCCACTTCGTGTAACAACAGAGTAAAGCTAATCTTTAATAACACTCCAATTTCACTAGAGGTGGTTTTGTGACATGGCTTGCAAGTCTGCGTACGTACCTTCTTTATTTCTCATTTCTCAATCCATTCTCAAGCGACTGACACTGGTGTCATATATTATTAGACGATACGAAATTGATGTTAAATTTCAAAGGTAAATTGTAATTATCAGAGCGGGCCAGTGAGTAAATTAATTATGACATCAGCGGTGCAATGGATGTAAAAGGGTCCGTGTCAAGGAGTCCCTCCCCAAGCTCCTTCGCCCCGATACACAGGAAACAACCGTGACCTTCCTTTCGAAAAACCATCGGCGAGATATTAGGTCAATGATTAACCGACTCAGAAACGGAACAGTTATCAGAAGACTTAACTTTCTCGTCAATTAGTGGTCATGTTCTTCCGGTATATCAACTTCTATGACTATCCGGGAAGCAAGGAGCTTCCTATAAAACCTGACTGAAAAACCACAAAAGACATTTTAGTCGCGAGAACGCCCTGGGTAATTATAGCCGACGAACGCCTCGATCAATTCGTACTTGGAGAATAGGAGTTGCACGCTACATTGAAAGGTACTGTAAGCCTTAAGTGAGCTTTTTTGCCTATCACATTCTTTACAGATTGAGATTAAACCGGGTCCGAAGCAGATGACCGGAGCACTGAGATGCTACTTCTAGCCATCTTTTAAAGGGACAACTTGGTCGTGAGCTTTAGGTGGTCAGAACTAAATTATATCTGTTCGCCACCATGCACCGCCACATGTGACATCACGCTGACGACGGGTCGCTGTTGAGGCAGTTTTAAACATTTGGAGTTTCATGCAAGCACTTATACGGCCACATTCCATTCTAGTACATTGTTTATTGCAATGATTTTCAATGATACTGTGTGGAGCAGTCATGGTCCTGGTGGAAGAAGTTTTCGTATGAAAAACCAACATATTTCACGTCCAACTTGTCACTTTGAGGAAAGAGGTAAATGGGAAACGCCCAATCTGACAACTGCGCCTCATCTTTTGAACTATTCCCACATTTCGTTTTATGACCTAAAATCAACAGCTTCCTAATAACGGCCTTTTCTTAATTCTATTTTACAGTCAGTATGGAACAGCCACCTGAACACATCGCGGCTAACCAGAGCCAAAAGCCAGACCACATTGCGGAAGCGCCTCCAGCAGCTGGTTATCCAACTCCACAATCACCGCCACAAAACCAACCAGTATTCGTTCAACCACAACAAGGGTATGCTATTATTTTATTTTCCATTCATTTCGGCCTTTCTGCGAGAGTGGTCAAAATCGAAAGGAAGTCCCCAAATATATATATTTATACCTTGTGGTTGGTTCATTTCTGATGACTGCACCGGTACAGCAGAAATGGTTGCGTCTGATTGGACAATATGGCAGGAATTCTCCCCCAAACTCTCTTATCAATAACAATATTTGAACAGCACATTTTGTGGGTGACTTGCAGTTGGCCAAATAGTTTAAACGGTGTTTTACGTCTTGATAGTAATTCAAAGGACGACCTTAAAATATGCAAACTACGAGAAACGAGACAGAACACAGATGACACGATCTGAGAGTAATTCACCAGTATTTCCTCTAATTCGCTGATTCTTTTAAAGGTATGGCCAGCCGCAATCAGGGATGGTCGCCCAACCAGGCGTAGCGTTTAAGGCAGCACCCGCGAGTACACCAACAGTCATCCCCTCTATCGGCCTTCCCAGCATCGCTCTAAGATCGTTCATCACCGGCGTCGGATTGCTCCTTGTTGGATTTGCCTACTTCGTGCTTGGCTGCATCTGTCGGATGAGCCCCGACCTAGCGGCGGAAGGAATCATCATAGGACTTCTGAACATGGCCTCGGGTGTTGCCGGAATAATGATGAAGTTTAAGCTGCTGAAGCTCGAAACCGTTGACAGCTTGATCAACTATACGTGGGTTTTCATCTGTTTTGGTGCGATTAGTCTTGCCACAGCGTTCGGTGCATTTAGGTTCGTTTTAGGCAGGGCGATTATTGCTGGGAGTTACTACAACAGTCTTGCCAGGGATTATGGTTATGATGCCGCTAATTTTGCCCTTGGAACAGCTGCTTCGGCCACCATTTTTGTTTTCATCATCCTGGTGTTCTCGATCTTGATGTTGACCTGCTCTGGAAGCATTCGAAACCGCCTCAAAGAGGCCCTTTCTTCTGGAGCTATCATTCATTAGACCTGCGATTAGGCAGCGAATAGGCAGGTCTGGCATCGCTACGAAGGGCAATGACGAACGACGAAGTGCGAAAAATGTAAATGCATTGTAAATGCATTGACGACTTAAAAACAGATTTCTCGTACAACTAACTATAGAAGACATGTTCGTCGCATCATGCGATCATGATCAGAGGAAACAGCGACAAAAATCGCTCGTTGCGTCGGGGCGATTAACAGGAACGTCGGGGGTTATTAAAAATCGATCATTCCCATACCAGATGCGCCCACCATACAGACGCCTGCTCCACCATATTGTTGACGAGAACTAAGCTGGATCATTTGATTGGAGTTAGGTAAATAAACCTAATGAAAATCAATACTTTCTGTACACTAATTGTTGTTTTTGCTACATTTTCTGAAATAATGAAGTCTGTGTATCTCTCAAAAATAAACATTTACTCTAATTTTTATAATTTTGTTTTTCACTTCGTATGTTCCTTCTTCATTGCGTCAGTGAGAAATTTAGGAAAAGAACTGAGGATTCGTTTGGTGTCTGTATATAGTATCAGACTATACACCCCTTTGATGGTCTTTGGCAAGGAAACCAGGCTATTATAGTGGGTTAAGGGAACCCTTGCGACCTGCGGTCTCGGGCTTGCGGTCTTGGGCGTTTCCAGGCAAAAGACCACCACTCGAGTGCAGTCAGATTCCTCAAAAATCCCACTCGTCTGCTTTTGTGTACTGGTGTTATGTTTTTTGACTTTATGACGACGTGAAAAACCGGTTTTGTGTTCACTGTCCGTCGAGCCGGCCGTGACGTCACGTAAAGCGTCAACTGCGGCGATGACGTCACAGCAAGCCTGCCGCTTGGTTACGCCAGTCACTGACGAAACTGGCAACGATGCGGAAAGTGTTGACATTGGTGGCGTGTTCGGAGATTTTTCTTATCGAGTTTCATTAAAAACTGAGTAAAAGGTCGGTAATTGATTCAAAATACAGTCTAGGATTCAGTTCAAGCGCGAATGATTCGAACGAACGATTGTGTCACTGCGATGTGAGATAAAATATCTCTCGTCCGCTGGTAGAGCTGGTAATCGCTGCTGGGTGTCACGTGATCGCAAATGACTGAAAAATCGTGCCCGTGATGTCCTTCACTTTCCTCTCACTTGTTTTTGGTCTTGAAATAACATATCCAAAAGATTAGGATTAAACTGAAGGTTGTTCGGACATTTTGCCCTAGAGTATCTTAATCCATTATTGCCTAAACTAGGGTAGCGTTATTTTTATGTGAAATAAAGGAGGAATATTTAAAGCGAATGTTTTTTTTGGCAAAAGAGAAAACAGAGCACACCTAAATTAGACCAATCTCGCTAAATCACTAGCAAAACAGGGCTACGCAACTACCCCTTATTAGACATACTGAAAAACGGAGTCATCAAAAAAGAACCTGGCATAGTCTGGGTCGGAGCTCTTTAACCATGGTATTTCATTCATCGAAATCCTCTTTTAAATTGCCAACGGCGTACAAACTTCACGGATCGAGACGCGTGTCGCCCCTTTCAGTGTTAATTTATACGCTAAGATTCTATTTACCAAGAATTTTAAAGTTAGAGACATGATGCCGTCTTTCGTCCACAATTTATAAAAGACAAGGCGACAAGGATATTATTTTGGTTGTTATTCGCTCAGATAGCCTTGGGTCCAAATTGCTGCCTTCAAATCTACAACTTATATTTACCATTGGAATTAGTCATGTTGTCATCCTTCGGGCTATCTTATCGTGGACAGTGGTCCCCAGTGGTCGTGGACCCATGTATGTGAATGGACCACAATCAACGGGCGCTCCAAAGCGTTCTTCCATTTGTGATGATAATTAAAGCCTTTGACCTTTACGATCAGGGGAGTGGACCGAATCGATGTTCACCATAGTATGGCTGTGTTGTAATTTTGTGCATAAAAAAAACCCACTTGAGATGTAACCAGTTTGATGAAACTAAGTATAAAGACGACCTTCGTCTTCTTCATGACAGAATACAGTTGCACCAGGCCCAGCCAAGGCCGAGTTGACCAACACCAACAGGGATGGGGAATAAACTGACCAAGAGGAAACGGACAAAGGTAGGTTCAGGTTTTGGATAAAAACAAGTTTGTCTATTTATATAACATAGTCCACGAGTAAGAAATGCACCGGCCGCTGAGAACACAAGCTGAAATGGTTGGGAAAGTTTGTCATTAGTGAGGTTTTGAAAGCTTACGTTTTCCGTAAACGATTTCGTTTGCGATTACGATTACGATGGCGCATATATGTAATTTAGCGGTGGTTAAACTTGAGTGATAGATCAAAGGATTTTCAGCCGTACGGGAAGCCCCTCACTGCGTCAAGTCCTCTGTCGGCACCAAATTTCGCGTCAGGATGTCGTCAAATCGTAATCGTAAACGTAAAATGTAAGCTTGCAAAACCTGCCTGATATTTCGCTTCAAATGATTCTTAAATGCCTTGTCCATTTCTGACAAAGCGATTATTAGATAATTTGGACTTTGAAGTTTCCGATGATATATAGTGTTTTGTTCAGCTGCTGCGTTTTCTGCTGTAAATGGCCAATTCATGATTGCCGTTTTCTCGTGAAATGGACTGTGCAGTTAAATTAGAGCATCAGATCTTACAGTAACTGGTTACTCTATGGACAGATGTTAGAACTTTTAAGAAAGTTCAGTTATGCACGGTGTCTAAGAAAAACGGATTTGTCCATTTTCTCGAATGGACGAAGACGAAAAAAAGGCTGCGGCCGCATCACACATCAACATTTCTATTTAAGAGTCCACATGCGCGAAAGCAATGCTGTGCCTGGTCTGAGAAAAAGGTTAAGTTTTCTCCTGGTGATATCGGTAAGCTCCGTAATCTCCCCATTTTTGCCACAAGGTGAGTAGAATTTTTTACAGTTCTCAAAAACCTTTAATGATCATTTTCGGCCAACCCAAATATGCATGCGATAGAGGTTTTTCGGTAAAAAAAACAATAACTTTTTGTGATTGAGATGCTGCAAAACCACTACGTTGTGCGTATTTGTTTTGGCCGACAAACCATTAAAGTTTTTTTTCAAAATCTCAAAAGCACTTTATATTTAAGAGGGTAGACGCTTGAAGGAACGTCGACCTGAGCACAAAATGGTTTCCACAGACGTTAAAAGTTTTGGGCGGACAAAAAATAAACGTATATGCATGCCGTTCTTCCCATTTTGCCATGCTTTTCATAAAATTTGATTCGATCTGAATAGCTCATTAATTCACATATCTTGTTACATTTTTATTCAGAGTGAAAGCCATACGAAAGGCCGATAAGCAAGAAAGTATTGATGAGGGTACGCATACCTGTCAGAATGTCAAACTCCCGCGAAGAAATCTTGACGATATCTTCACGGTGACACAAAACAGGCTAGTACACCAATCGCAGACGAGCTTTCATGAAGACCAATCAAATACGAGAGTCGATGGCAGCCAATCAGAAACAGAAATCGGTCCCGAGGTTGATGTCAGCAGCACGGGACGAAAGCACCAACGCGGGGGTAAATTGACCAACTCAAACGACCCAACGCATCATGGTTCAAAGATTCCGGCAGACAAATATAAACCTAGAGAGGTTGAAAGTGCTAAATTGAGATATATGAAGTCTTCGAGGTATGTGACGGGCAATTCTGCAGGCCGACTGGAGAGGTGCAGCAGAACGTTCACAATCAAGGAGACCAGCTCTGAAAATAGCTCGGATAGTTTAACATCGGTAGAAGATTTGAGGCCCAATTTGAGGCAGCCAATTTGCTGGGAAAGTAGCCAAAGTGAAAAGGACATGTCAGTTTATAGGCCCCGTATGACTGGTACGAATAGCTCCATGACGAATGTGTTCCAGGACGGGAGCATGACCTTGGAGGAGATATCGTCCGATGATTTGGATACGTCCAGTGAGAGCGGGGAGGAGTTTGTAAATCAACCGGTTGGTGGAATGGGCAAGGGTTGTGAAAGGGTTGGTAGACCTACAGCAGCGTTCAAGAAATCCCGTACAGCAATGGAAGGCAGGTCCAAAAAAAATGTCTCGGCAGATGCTGCCAAAAATTGTGGGGAAGATGTAACTTCTTCACTACAGGTGACACCTGCAGCAAACCGAGGGCACAGCTTGCGCAGTGATGAACATCTCGAGAAGGCAAAGTTGACAGTGCAGTCTCTGTATCACGATGATTCGCCGGAATCTCCCGAGTGTGATCCCAAGTCAAAGGTGAGATCTGCTGGGTCACGAAACAAGCGGGAGGAAAAATCCACGGAGGGAGCTCGGTTTGACCGGAGGGAGCATCTGCCAAGGATAGGACATGGATTCTCTTCCCTGATTGAAAGAATGGCAAAGATCTCTAATGCCAATGGAAGTTCACCCCAAAGTGTGAGAGTGATCCAGGTGGCTAATAAAATAGATGACACCACTGAACAAGAAGGCGCGCGTGTGACTGCCGCAGCTGGTCCGGCTTCTCAGTTAGAATTCAAGCCGGATAAATCAGGAGGCGATCTGGTGCGTGGTCGTTACAGCATAAACTTCCATCCAAACTGCACGGGGTGGTTTGTAGGCCATCACACATCCGTCTCTGTTTGCCTGCATTTCATGTGTGCTGCAACCTTTCGGCATGTCAGAGAATGGGATGGCGCGTTTTTGGACGACCTCGTCCAAACCGGCATCGAATACCACGGCAAACTGCTCAAAACCCGCTTCCATCGTAAACCAGGCGATGGCGCCGACATCCCACTAGAAAAATACGGTGACCTTCTAGAAACGTTCTCAAATCATTGGTTCGAAATGAAAAAGGGACGTCGGGTGTTTGACGGTAATGTGCAGTACTTGAATCCCCACCTTGGGCCTCTAGCAGATCAGCTCCCGCAGGCAATCAGGAACGCACTCTCCAACGACTTCTTCAACTGTCTCCTGACCGTCCTCGACGACTACGGTCACAATCTCCACTGCATGAACATGGCTTGTCATCGTGGGGTGGACTGCAACTACTACCTATTCGTACCACATCCAACTACTGATTCAGGCCACCACGACCTCGAAGGAGGCAGGGTGTCACTGAGGAAGTTCCCCTCTGTGGATGCTCTGTGCCAGTTTATCAAGGAGACGCACACTGCGGGAGCGTATTTCGTTCTCAAAGCGATAAGGTTCAATAAACCAACCGTACGTATAGGCACAGAACCCGACCAGTGTAGTGCGACAGAGATCGATATTCCGACAGAACGATAAGGTCATAACAAGTCATACATTTTACTTTTGTACCAGCAATATACCTGTGCATATAAGTCATCGGAAGACCACCATTTGACAGCTTATAGCGCCTGGCTAAAGTCCCCTTTTAGCACTGAAAACTACCAATGAGTTGGATTCAATATTCTTATGGATAATGAATATATTCTAGTTAATACATCATTAGTGGTAACAGTCAAGCAAGGATCTACTCAAACCGCTAGTTAACATAAGTCAGAAAGAGATAAATCAGTATAGTCTTAGACGGAAACATCTCACTCTACACAGAGGCTGCCTTAGGCTACCCGGAGAGATTTTCGTGTCGTCTTTTTTAAAGAATTATTCGGAATTCTAAATTTAATGAGTTTTTTCTCCACAAAATTACTTTTGCAGACGTTCGTGTGTCCCGGTTGCATACAAGGCATGATCGACAACCACTCTCCAGTCCAATATAGCAACCCAGTTTTCACCAGTTTACGATAAGAAGAGCGACCTCTCTCGTGGAATTAAAGAATCACTTCTAAATGGAGAAAATTTAAAAGCCTGATGCTCTTTATACCGTCTTTTCGAAATAGATATATTGCGAATAAAAACGTTTTGCGTTTGAATTTAACGTGTTCGAAAAATCAACTGTACAGCGCTGAAAATGAACCACGCCAATTCGAAATTCAACTGAACTACACAGCGCGGTCATCAGAGATTGATAGCACCAATGTTGTCGTGAGCGGATCCATGTTCACCGTGACAGTTCTTTTGACCTTTTCTACCGGGCGGGCACACCTATGTAAAACACGATTTGATTGGTCGATTTTGTGTTTTGAATTTCGAAGTCAAGTTTGAATCTAGAGTTTTGAATTTCGAATTTCGAAATGAGCCTTCTGGGCTACCTTTGTGGAGCAAGGCAACCTGCGCAACACAATTATAGCTTTTTAGTAATTATAACAGTAGCCCAGAAGGCATAGGTGGACGCCCCAGCCTCCATGAATAATTTAACTTTTTAATATCCCTAGCCCATGCAAATCCGATGTGCCCTTCCAACCCCGAAGACAGCTTTTCACTCTCTGTGGAAATGCCAAGAGGATGAGCCAGTCACTCAAATGACAGCTATTAAGTTTCCCTAAGCGAGCCATTGCGACCTGGATGCCCCTGCCACTTGAAGACAACTTCATATCCCTACAGCCAATGCAATTGTTTGGATGTGCCCCGGCCACCCTGGCGACAACATTTCAATATCCCCAGGCAATGCGACTTGCATGTGCTCCTCAATATCCCTGAAGACGGCCTTCACGTTCCGCCGGCAAACTCGACGAGGTTGCAGAAGATACTTGGCCAATGACACGTACTTGTGCCAAGGACGGTCAAAAGACATATCCCTAGAAAGCCAATGAGACTTGGAGGTGCATGAGCCTCACCCTGACGACAACTTTCAATCCTGAAGATGACTTCTGATATCACTAGAAATTGCGTTGATGTGGCACAGCCGGCTTTAAAGACAACTTTTCAATTTCGCAAGCACATGCGGCGTGGATATCAAGACTGCGGCTGAACGGTGAAAGCTCTGTCTTCAGGCTTGCTTGGGCACATCCAGGTGTCGTACTACCTGGAGGTATTGAAATGATGTTGTCTGTCGAGTGGTCGGGGCACATCCAAGTCGTATTGGCTGCGGATATTAAAAGGTTGTTTTCATGTGGACCAGAGCACATCCAAGTCGTATTGGCTGGGGATGTTGAACGGTTGTCTTCATGTTGACCAGAACACATCCAAGTCGTTCATGTTGACTGGGGCACATCCAAGTCGTATTGGCTGGAGATATTAAAAGGTTGTCTTCATGTTGACCGGGGCACATCCAGGTCGTATTGGCTGCGGATATTAAAAGGTTGTCGTCATGTTGAACGGGGCACATCCAAGTCGTATTGGCTGGGGATATTGAACGGTTGTCTTCGTGTTGACCGGGGCACATCCAAGTCGTATTGGCTGCGGATATTAAAAGGTTGTCTTCATGTTGACTGGGGCACATCCAAGTCGTATTGGCTGGGGATATTGAACGGTTGTCTTCATGTTGACTGGGGCACATCCAAGTCGCATTTGCTTGGGATATTGAAATGTTGTCTTCTGGTTGGCAGGGCCATATTCAAGTCGCATTGCTTAGGTGCATGTTTGTCTTCATGCTGGCCATGGGCACATCCAAGTAGCTTTTGCTGAGGATATAGAAAGGTTGTGTCCAGGTTGACCGGGGTAAATCCTCGCCGTATTAGGTTGGAATAGTGAACATCCAAGTCGCATTGGCTGGGGAAAGGTTGTCTTCATGTTGACCAGGGCACATCCAAGTCGTATTGGCTGGGGATATTGAAAGGTTGTCTTCATGTTGACTGGGGCACATCCAAGTCGTATTGGCTGCGGATACTAAAAGGTTGTCTTCATGTTGACCGGGGCACATCCAGGTCGTATTGGCTGCGGATATTAAAAGGTTGTCTTCATGTTGACCGGGGCACATACAAGTCGCATTGGCTGGGGATATTGAAAGGTTGTCTTCATGTTGACTGGGGCACATCCAAGTCGTATTGGCTGGGGATATTGAAAGGTTGTCTTCATGTTGACCAGGGCACATCCAAGTCGTATTGGCTGGGGATATTGAAAGGTTGTCTTCATGTTGACCAGGGCACATCCAAGTCGTATTGGCTGGGGATATTGAAAGGTTGTCTTCATGTTGACCGGGGCACATCCAGGTCGTATTGGCTGGGGATATTGAAAGGTTGTCTTCATGTTGACCAGGGCACATCCAAGTCGTATTGGCTGGGGATATTGAAAGGTTGTCTTCATGTTGACCGGGGCACATCCAAGTCGTATTGGCTGGGGATACTGAAAGGTTGTCTGCATGTTGACCGGGGCACATCCAAGTCGTATTGGCTGGGGATATTGAACGGTTGTCTTCATGTTGACCGGGGCACATCCAAGTCGTATTGGCTGTGGATATTGAAAGGTTGTCTTCATGTTGACCGGGGCACATCCAAGTCGTATTGGCTGGGGATACTGAAAGGTTGTCTTCATGTTGACCGGGGCACATCCAAGTCGTATTGGCTGGGGATATTGAACGGTTGTCTTCTGGTTGGCAGGGCCATATTCAAGTCGCATTGCTTAGGTGCATGTTTGTCTTCATGCTGACCATGGGCACATCCAAGTAGCTTTTGCTGAGGATATTGAAAGGTTGTGTCCAGGTTGACCGGGGTAAATCCTCGTCTGTTTGGTTGGGATAGTGTACGGTTGTCTTCAAGATGGCTGGGGCACATCCAAGTGGCATGTGTTTGTGGAATGTGTTAGTCATATTGAAAAGTTGTCTACAAAGCTGTGAGTGGTTCTAGTGTAGTTTTTCATGATTTTAGAAGAGTCTGTACATGCTTTTTGTGGTAAAGTTCGATGGTTTTCATGGGATGTATGGCTGAATTAGTGCATTCTTGTTGAATATCTCAACAATTCCCACTAATTTTATCATACTTCTTTCAAGAGACACAAAGGCTGAACATACTTGATGTACAACAGATAAATCAAAAGATTTGAGGTAAATTTATGGATACAATAAAAACTCAAATTCTCAAACAGATCAGAGAGAGGCATGGATGAATTGATAAGGTGGCAGGTAATGAGTTCTGTCAGAGTTAACATATGTCAGTGACGAAAACAGCTACAAGTATACCGCTAAATGGCTTTAATAGTGTTTTACATGTAAGTTTACCGGTACATGAAAGTATGACTTGTTTCGAAAATAATTTCTTATAAATATTCAATTTGTGAGCGACAAGTTAATTAAAAATG
The DNA here is from genome assembly GCF_910592395.1 of Lineus longissimus. Taxonomy (NCBI): domain Eukaryota; kingdom Metazoa; phylum Nemertea; class Pilidiophora; order Heteronemertea; family Lineidae; genus Lineus; species Lineus longissimus. The sequence goes on from NC_088318.1 coordinate 4,355,650, forward strand.
TCAAAATAGCGCATCTAAAAAGCTGGATGCATTCTATTTATATCAACAATCTTATGTTTACAAAAATTGACAAGAAACACAAATAATGGACCGACCCATCTGTAACCTTTTCACCCAGCAAATATCTAAAACTAATAATGGCACAAGACATGGCCGGAAAAAACAGTCAATAAAACCAAATGCATGCAATCACAGATCAAGAAATTGAGTAAAGATAGTCATCATGGTTTACAAGACGTGCCATTGGCTTTTCTAACTGGCATGCGTGCACATGCGTTACGTGTGCATGCGTACTCATGCATTACATGTGCATGCACGCACATGCATTACACGTTCATACGCGCACATGCATTACATGTGCATGTATAAAAAACGGAACACACATACATGCACATGACGTAGTAAATAGTGCTCTGGTCGAATCACTTCTCTAATTAGCCTATATTGGTATTGTTCTCTAATTAGCCTGGTACATGTATTATTTACAATATCTTTAACCAGTTGAAATACTTGAAAGACCAAAGTGATCAAATATAATTTACTGAATACTTTCTTCAATCATCCTGAGGAAATCAGGGGTTAATGTTCGCTTCTCGGGCCCCGCACACAAACCCCTGAGACGTTCGCCCTTATTTGGTGAAGTACAGACGTACATCACCTTTAAGTCGGCAGATCAACCTCGGTTCTAGTACTATACTTCTATGATTTGTATGAAAGAAAACCGCACTCAGATCTCAATAAAATGGATGAGAATTGCATAATTTTATCATCACACTCATGGGAGCATCAACCAGCCCACATGAACTTATAAAAGCTCGAAAATTAAAAGTTCATACTTCAGCAGTAACATGTACATGTATTTAGATAGAAATCCTTTTGTAGCCTTCTATTAGTGATTAAAGGGAACTGGAACTGGCTTGGCGGTTTCAGTTCCCTTTAACCTTTTTTAAAAAATAGAGTTTTTAAACTGGAAATTATATTCAAACATCAGGAAATCTCTCTTCGTGAAACAGTCAAGGATGCTTTGTTATGCGTTCCCATCAGAACGTCACTGGGCTAAGTTTGGCACATGTTTGAAGGTGCCTTTTCTAAGTTCTAATGAAAACTACATATACCTGCACAGTTCTACATGCCTGATACATGTTACAATAAAACCTAAAATGACAATACTCTCATTGTATCAGTCAGCATCATTCAAGTTTAAAATGACCTATCCAAGCATCTGAAGGGGCCTTTTCTAAGTTCTAATGAAAATTACATGTACCTGCACAGTTTCACATGCCTGATACATGTTACAATAAAACCTAAAATGACAATACTCTCATTGTATCAGTCAGCATCATTCAAGTTTAAAATGACCTATCCAAGCATTTGAAGGGGCCTTTCTAAGTTCTAATGAAAACTACATGTACCTGCACAGTTTCACATGCATGATACATGTTACAATAAAACCTAAAATGACGATACTCTCTTGTATCAGTCAGCATCATTCAAGTTTAAAATGACCTATCCAGGCATCTGAAGGGGCCTTTCTAAGTTCGAATGAAAATTACATGTACCTGCACAGTTTCACATGCATGATACATGTTACAATAAAACCTAAAATGACAATACTCTCATTGTATCAGTCAGCATCATTCAAGTTTAAAATGACCTATCCAAGCATCTGAAGGGGCCTTTTCTAAGTTCTAATGAAAATTACATGTACCTGCACAGTTTCACATGCCTGATACATGTTACAATAAAACCTAAAATGACAATACTCTCATTGTATCAGTCAGCATCATTCAAGTTTAAAATGACCTATCCAGGCATCTGAAGGTGCCTTTTCTAAGTTCTAATGAAAATTACATGTACCTGCACAGTTTCACATGCCTGATACATGTTACAATAAAACCTAAAATGACAATACTCTCATTGTATCAGTCAGCATCATTCAAGTTTAAAATGACCTATCCAGGCATCTGAAGGGGCCTTTCTAAGTTCTAATGAAAATTACATGTACCTGCACAGTTTCACATGCATGATACATGTTACAATAAAACCTAAAATGACAATACTCTCATTGTATCAGTCGGCATCATTCAAGTTTAAAACGACCTAGCCCGGTCTTATTCACAACATGGTTTGATTATGAGTGTAATCTTGAACACGTCTCCGTCGACACCAGACAGGTATGAGCTCCGACAGTCATTTAATTCAACGTATGGTACAATATCGTTTACATTATACACGTTATCATCCTCATCGAAGACCATTCTCTTCTTGACGACATTTTTCGTGAATTCAATATTGTCCTGGACGCCGGTGACCAACAGGACAATTTCGACGGCTCTGTGTTCTGTCGATTTTGACATGATGGCAAGGCGTACGGTATCGTAGGCAGCACCCTCAATTTCGTAATTCTGTGTCCAGCCTATCATGAGACACTTGGGAAACAGTACCCCCTTTGGATACACGTCAACAGCCCATTCCCATGTTGTCTCTTCATCGGTCTCCGAGCCACTCACAGGGGTAAAAAACATCAGAGTCTGCACCGAGTAGTTTTGTAAAGAGTGAAAATGTTCAACATAAAAGGTAGTGCCCCAGAAATCATTGGTGTAGTTACGCGGTTTGAAAGCGTCGGGACAGAATAGATTTGAGGGCAAGTCCATATGGTTGCGGATTTCTTTCGGATATGAATGATAATTGAGTGCATTGCTTATCTTTTCCATGAAGAATTCCTCATGGATCGCGACGATGGGATCAGATTGCATACTGACCAATTGATTCGATTGAATCATTGGAAATCTGATCCATGACATGATATCCAATGCAGTGTTAGTATATTTGACGCAATCTAAATGCTGTCTCTGAAAAATCCAGTTCTTGATACAAGAGAACAACGTGTATTCATCTGGGATCACCAATTCAGAAGATCGAAGAAATTGGATCAGTTCGTCTGCTTCCATTTGTAGGTACTGCACAGTTGAGAGAACTTTGTGAAAGTTCCAAGTAATGAAATCCTTACATGTTCCGGCGAGCCTTTTATCCTCTTTCAACACCGCATAACGATACCACGAAACGGCTCTGTTATGGTTTATGTCCGACACGATATGTTCACACATATAATTGACACAAATCTGCGACAGATCAGCGATGAAGTACTTGTCGCCCAGAATGAGTAACGGCAGGACGTTATCATGAGTCAGTTGAATCACACCTGTGTAGAGATACCTGAGAAACTGGCCAAATACCTGGCAGCATTCTGGCTCCTCTTTCAAGAGAACTTGATTCCCCTGAGACTCAGGCCACATGGGGCTTCTGAGCATCACGAGAAATACTTTGCTAGATTGACACAGGATGAGCTTATGTGCAAAATGCACCTGTTGCCCAACGATAAGTTGAATATCACAGAATTCCTGGCTTTCGTAAAGCATGGCAAACCTCTGGAGAACTTTGTATGAGTTGTTGATCAGTTGGCCGTGTTCATGATGAAATGCGGACTTTCCTTCATTCATTGTTAACTCTTGCACGTCTGAAATGAAAAAAACGATTATAACTGAAAACTACATATGTAATAATAATAATAATAATAATAATATATGAGTTCTTATATAGCGCATTTCCAGGTTCCCTGCTCAATGCGCTTTTGGGACTACATTATTATCATCCCGATCTCCACAGAAATCAATCTGGGGTTTCAATGAGCAGCTACTGAGCGCTCAATTTAACTCGACCAGTAGGAAGTTTCTAAGTGGCGACTCAGCCGGGAATCGAACCCACGACCTTCCGGTTATGAGACCGGCTCTCTGCCATTGCGCCACCGCGCTTCCCTAAATACATGGTGAATAGTTTGACAATGCAGTGTGATAGATTCAAAACATTTTATTGTCAATTTCCACATCAAAGGGAGGCGTCGCAGATGAGATGATTCATGCTCAGGCTCCTTGCCTGTACTTTATTTTAACTTAAGATCATGGACTTCGCATACTTGACTGGATATCCTGGTCCATGGCCATGATCTCTGGCCTGAGTGGGGGTTGGGTGTGTGGCATGTGCGAGTGTGATCACCAGAAAACAACAGTTTTACAACAGATACTTGCCATGGCATGGCATCGCCCCTTTAGTCTTAAACCGGAAGGGCCCATTTGAAAAAAAGATAGATAAGCCCTGGCACTGTTTAGTATCTTTCAAAGACACCGCGCTAACAGTGTCACAATGTGGTCAAGATATTCGATAATTGAAAACAAAATTGCTCTGTCCGACAATAGATACATGAAAATTAATCACCATTTTCGAGCCACTTTCCTGCAAATTTGTTGGTGCCAGTGTGGTTTTCTGACGGTACTCTGTCCTTGTATGAGTAAACATCCTTGTAGGTTTTCTCTGATCGGACGATTGGCATCTTGAATTGTTGGAATAGCGAGTTATTTCAGTACAATTTACAAATGTTTACAAAATTGACCACCATTTTGAATCCAAGGATACCGGGTTGAAAAAAATGCAGAATCGCGGTTGGAACGAAGCATAACCCATCCTCGGAAAAACCCGAGTTAGTCGTATCCTCCTTCTCGGCGTTGGCCTGAAGTTCATGGTGGTAACCCAGCTCTGCAACAAAGTAGGTATGAGGTATGAGGTATGAGGTTGGGTGGATCGGTCTTTCTTTGGTATAACTACCCTGCCATTGGCAGAGCTACAAAAAATGTCTATAGACTCATTAGAGTGTTCCTCTCCACGGAAATCTTTAGTAAAAGGCGAAAGATTTATGCGTGGGATTGAAGAGAAACCAGAGTGATGTTATATCGCCCGAGTTGGATAGAGTTTGCCAAGTTATTCACCATGTGTTTGGTTTTGGATAATGGGATGCCTAGTAGTTCTTGAGTCTGTAGACAAAAGAAAAGGGTCGCAAGCAGAAAACCATTAATGACCAACAATTGCCACTATTGCCAAAAATGTTATGATGTTGCGTCTTTAAATTTTTAATGATCTGATCAGCATATTATGCAGCTCGTTGTCAGTTATCGCCTCGTGTTCGGCTCGCATCCGTGCAGGCCATGCCAATTGCGGATTCTCCAAAAAAAATCCAGAAGGTGAAATATAAAAAAAGAACACGCTAACGTTATCCTACTTTGACCTTTGACCTTTGGTCAGTTCTATAGCCGTCCCAACCGTGTAGTGATATTGGAAGAATAATGAAAAAATTACGAAAAAACCAAAAGTCTACAACACGTGGTATTCCGAGGCGGTCACCCATCCACGTACTAACCACGCTCGATGTTGCTTAACTTCGGTGATCGGACGAGAACCGGTGTATTCAACGTGATATGGTCGTAGACACTTGAGGCAGACCTTTTGGGCTACTTATAACAGTAGGCCTGTGACGTAATTACATTTTCGACAGTACACCTGTGACAGTATATTTTCCAGCCGTTTTAACAGTAGTGGGCCTACTGTAACACTGGTTACCAAAAATGTTACCTTTTTTACCTTATAACTTCAAGATTTTTGGGAGGGTACAATCCCAACCTGATCACCTCTGGCTTGTGAGACCTATGCGACTGTGGAATTATCGTGACATTTTTTCCCCACCCCTTCCTAGAGACTACAGTTCAGTGACCATACACCTGAAATGCGTGATCTGAGACAATTGTGCTTGGTGCGCGGTTGGTGCCGATCGTCTTGGTTACTCGCGTGTGTGCGCGTCTGTCGGGGGGGGGGGGGACTATTACTAGTTGATCACTTTGAGGTTGGGTGGATCGGTCTTTCTTTGGGATGAACTACCCTGCCGTTGGCAGAGCTATAAAAAAATGTGTATAGACTCATTAGAGTGTTCCTCTCAACGGAAATGGAGGCCAGGCCATGCCAATTAGGGGAATCAGTGGAGTAATGGTTAGAGTAATGGTTAGAGCGCCGGACTCATAACCGAAAGGTCGTGGGTTCGACTCCGGTTAGAACCACAATACTGGTTTCAGTGTCCCTGGGCAAGACACTTAACCCTGCAGTTGCTTCTCTCCACCCAGGTGTATAAATGGGTACCGGTTGGAATGATCAGCTAGTGCGCTGAATTGACGGCAGCCTTTCTGAGTTCTACTGAAAGGTTTCAGGAGAGACCGGGGTAATAATGTAAAGCGCTTTGAGCGGGCAAACGGCCTGGATACTGCGCTATATAAGACGCATCATTATTTTTAATTGCGGATTCTCGAGAAAAATTCTGAAGGTGAAATATAAAAAAAGAACACGCTAACGTTATCTTACTTTGACCTTTGACATTTGGTCAGTTCTTTAGCCGTCCCAACCGTGTAGTGATATTGGAAGAATAATGAAAAAATTACGAAAAAACCAAAAGTCTACAACACGTGGTATTCCGAGGCGGTCACCCATCCACGTACTAACCACGCTCGATGTTGCTTAACTTCGGTGATCGGACGAGAACCGGTGTATTCAACGTGATATGGTCGTAGACACTTGAGGCAGACCTTTTGGGCTACTTATAACAGTAGGCCTGTGACGTAATTACATTTTCGACAGTACACCTGTGACAGTATATTTTCCAGCCGTTTTAACAGTAGTGGGCCTACTGTAACACTGGTTACCAAAAATGTTACCTTTTTTACCTTATAACTTCAAGATTTTTGGGAGGGTACAATCCCAACCTGATCACCTCTGGCTTGTGAGACCTATGCGACTGTGGAATTATCGTGACATTTTTTCCCCACCCCTTCCTAGAGACTACAGTTCAGTGACCATACACCTGAAATGCGTGATCTGAGACAATTGTGCTTGGTGCGCGGTTGGTGCCGATCGTCTTGGTTACTCGCGTGTGTGCGCGTCTGTCGGGGGGGGGGGGGGACTATTACTAGTTGATCACTTTGAGGTTGGGTGGATCGGTCTTTCTTTGGGATGAACTACCCTGCCGTTGGCAGAGCTATAAAAAAATGTGTATAGACTCATTAGAGTGTTCCTCTCAACGGAAATGGAGGCCAGGCCATGCCAATTAGGGGAATCAGTGGAGTAATGGTTAGAGTAATGGTTAGAGCGCCGGACTCATAACCGAAAGGTCGTGGGTTCGACTCCGGTTAGAACCACAATACTGGTTTCAGTGTCCCTGGGCAAGACACTTAACCCTGCAGTTGCTTCTCTCCACCCAGGTGTATAAATGGGTACCGGTTGGAATGATCAGCTAGTGCGCTGAATTGACGGCAGCCTTTCTGAGTTCTACTGAAAGGTTTCAGGAGAGACCGGGGTAATAATGTAAAGCGCTTTGAGCGGGCAAACGGCCTGGATACTGCGCTATATAAGACGCATCATTATTTTTAATTGCGGATTCTCGAGAAAAATTCTGAAGGTGAAATATAAAAAAAGAACACGCTAACGTTATCTTACTTTGACCTTTGACATTTGGTCAGTTCTTTAGCCGTCCCAACCGTGTAGTGATATTGGAAGAATAATGAAAAAAATACGAAAAAACCAGAAGTCTACAACACGTGGTATTCCGAGGCGGTCACCCATCCACGTACTAACCACGCTCGACGTTGCTTAACTTCGGTGATCGGACGAGAACCGGTGTATTCAACGTGATATGGTCGTAGACACTTGAGGCAGACCTTTTGGGCTACTTATAACAGTAGGCCTGTGACGTAATTGCATTTTCGACAGTACACCTGTGACAGTATATTTTCCAGCCGTTTTAACAGTAGTGGGCCTACTGTAACACTGGTTACCAAAAATGTTACCTTTTTTACCTTATAACTTCAAGATTTTTGGGAGGGTACAATCCCAACCTGATCACCTCTGGCTTGCGAGACCTATGCGACTGTGGAATTATCGTGACATTTTTTCCCCACCCCTTCCTAGAGACTACTGTTCAGTGACCATACACCCGAAATGCGTGGTCTGAGACAATTGTGCTTGGTGCGCGGTTGGTGCCGATCGTCTTGGTTACTCGCGTGTGTGCGCGTCTGTCGGGGGGGGGGGGGGGACTATTACTAGTTGATCACTTTGAGGTTGGGTGGATCGGTCTTTCTTTGGGATGAACTACCCTGCCGTTGGCAGAGCTATAAAAAAAATGTGTATAGACTCATTAGAGTGTTCCTCTCCACGGAAATGGAGGCCAGGCCATGCCAATTGCGGATTCTCGAGAAAAATTCTGAAGGTGAAATATAAAAAAAGAACACGCTAACGTTATCTTACTTTGACCTTTGACCTTTGGTCAGTTCTATAGCCGTCCCAACCGTGTAGTGATATTGGAAGAATAATGAAAAAAATACGAAAAAACCAAAAGTCTACAACACGTGGTATTCCGAGGCGGTCACCCATCCACGTACTAAAAACGCTCGACGTTGCTTAACTTCGGTGATCGGACGAGAACCGGTGTATTCAACGTGATATGGTCGTAGACACTTGAGGCAGACCTTTTGGGCTACTTATAACAGTAGGCCTGTGACGTAATTACATTTTCGACAGTACACCTGTGACAGTATATTTTCCAGCCGTTTTAACGGTAGTGGGCCTACTGTAACACTGGTTACCAAAAATGTTACCTTTATTCCTTATAACTTCAAGATTAACAAGGATGGTGAAAAACAATTTTCATACACATCTACATCTACTCATCACCTCAAGAAAGTCAACTGACGACTATTTCAATCTTTTATATAAAAATAGGCTGTCGTGGCGGCTTTTTTTTGGAAGTTTTTCCCCTCGAAATGTTACCTTGCGAACATGTGCAATCTCACAGGAACCAGTCGATGTCAACGTCCTGTTGAGCTATAAATAGCATGCGGGGCCTGCTCACCGCGTAAGTGCACAGAAGAAACTGTGAAGGGGTAGCTCTAAAGATTATTCGAGAAAAATACTATCCTCGGCTGATGAGACATTGGCGCAAACAGCATGGGATCGTACATGAAATCACGTCACAGCCACACCCAAGATGGACATGTAGCAGCTACACCGCGCGGACATAGTGAGACTGTACTGACACTGTCAGACACCAAAGAAGGCGCACACCCCGACACACACCTCTCTGTCTTTCACACTCCGCGGCGTGCTGAAAAAAGAATTATGTGACGTCATTGGTGTTTTTCACGCTGCAACGCACAACGGCGTCAACGACGTCGCGCAGTAACGTCAGTGAACTGCTTGGATACACATACTGATATTTTTCGGCCGAAATTTTTTAATTTTGTAACAAAAAAACTTGAAAATGAGAGAAATTAGTGCATCAATTGCATAATCGGTGTTACTAATATACTCGAGAGAGTCCATAAGATGAAGCCACACAAGATAAAAGGTAAGATTTTTCTCTTCAAGTGTCTTTATGACCAGGGAAAGTGTGAATATGCTTGATGTCCAATTTCTGCAATACATGAGCAAGCCTATAATCAGTTTATCACACCCTCGTCACTCCGTACAGCGGATCGAAGTACCGATAGCTTCGCCAGTGTGGTAGGAAAATATGTCCTAGGATAGAGTGTTCCAAAAGGAACAAAGCATTTAATTCAGCACTTTTATTAGTTTTGAATTGAATAAGTCAAAGTCGTCGTTTGGTATAGAAACGCCTCAATCCGTTGTTCAGCTGATTGTCCGAAGGTCTTTTCATTTGATCAGCTGGTTGTGCCGTCTTTCCATTGTCCAGCCGGTTGTGACATGGTCTTTCCGTTGTTCAGTTGGTTTTATTCATAATCATGGCTTGGTGAAGCAATACACTACAACTAAAGACGGCGTATGTCACGGACATTTGCTAAGAACAACCATCGAAATTTCAGAGGCTGCTGAGACGAAAGTCCTACTCTGAGCAATGTAACTGTGTAACACTATGAGCTAGTGTCCTCCCGGAAAGTTCTCCAACCCTATTGTTCCATGACGAATTTAGCAGTATGGCTAGAGAAACCCACCCGGTAGATATAAAGCGTAAAATAAGCTTTGCTTCACGGACTATTTGCCCAACACCAAAGGCTAATGTTGAAACGTCGACAGTAACGAAATATAAACATTGAAAAAAGGCAACGTTTTGGTTCCATTTCTTGCGGATTAAAGGGATTATCTGTTGTTTTCATGCCATCTTTTTGATAATACCTGCTTTGTGTCGTCGGCCAGCGCCTTAATCCAGGCGAATATTGACAGCGACTTAACCTTAAAGAATGATCCAAGTCAGAAAAAGGACTAATTTATTTTTTTATGATTAGACATAACATGCGGCAAAGTTCAGCGAGGAGTTTGCGAAAGAGAATGCTTTCATGATTGTTGAATCACTCTTATCGAAATATTGAAAACAAAATATTTGGGACACTTCAAAATGTTTCTTACTTTTTCTTGTCAGTGCATAACACGAACGTGAAATCAATTCAGGCAATATTTTGAAAGAATTTTAAATATGCCAGCAAACTGCTGGACGTTTTAGAATTCATATGGATTTGAATATGATCAGATTTGTCGCATACACACGGCTTCTTGAGTTAATCTGATGGATATCCCAAGGGACTATTCAATTAGACACCAGATCTTATGAATGAAAATCATGCAGGGAGTCTTTATCACGAATAGTTTGGCGGACATAATCGGATGACAGTGTTTAAGGCGGTTTCTATGACAGGCAAGGATTAGGTTTGGCAGATGAAAATAAATTGTCTATAACTAGCATGTGGTGTGGAATGCCAAGACGTGTCGATTCAAAATTAAGAACTATCATGGTCAAATTTTAAAGGAGAAATGCTGTTGTTCTTTTGGAGATATATTATTCGCAAAGGTTTGAATTTGATGTATGAGTCTCTCAGCACAATTTTAAACACAAAATACGACTCCGTGGTTGTAACTCGAGGAAACTTTCCGACACTGAAGGTGGCTGTCACGGTCAGATTTTGAAGCAAAGGAAATATCGCCTGGTAGTCAAACGTTGAAGGAACATAATTTCATGGTCGTTACACTGTGTAGGATTATTTTTTGTCATGATCAAACTTGAGGAAACATTTCGTCACGGTTAAACTTTGAGCAAAAAAACCAACTGTCCATTATGGTGCAGCTTCTCAATCTAAAAAGCACTTTGATAACAGGGCCACTTAGCAAGCAGTGAGCACTTATGTTCTGCCTCTTTCGCCCAGTATTTGTCGAGAATGGATTACCTTCCGGCCTTTTTCGCTCAGGCTATGACAAGAATGGATTTACCACGAGGCTGTTTGGTTCTACCTCTGTAATCTAGAACGAAGCAACTTTAGACATCTTCTGCACGTTTCTGTGATCAAAACGGATTACCTATCGGCCGCGTATTCCGACAGCACAGCCTCGATCCGTTATCAAAAATGAGGTACTGACTGGCCTGTTGGGCTTTTTGTCACAGCCTCTCTGATCGGGTGATTGTATGGAGACACTGTTGAACTAACTTAGGTGATCGGGTACTCATCTTTTGGATGCCTTGACCAGCCTCACGAATGGATTACCTACAAGCTAAAGCCTGGTCTTACGCGGGCCTGTCGACGATTCCGTCCTACGCTTATGATAATGACTGGGCGGAATCCGTCTCTGATTGTGTTTCAGATGCTACCCTGTCCGACGGGGAGTTTGCCTCTCTGCTCAGGGACAAGACCTTCGTGGATTATCTCAACGTCTTCCTCAGCCTTCCGGTAAGTGCCCGAGGACTTTTTTGTCCTTACAGCTCAACCCTCGTTGTCTCTGCAGTCGAAGCGTACAGCTATTTCCTCGGAGTATATCCTTTGCGGAATTTTAAAAAACACGTATTGTCGGTTCTTGCCATGACATGTTTGACTTGATTGGATGTAACTAACATGATAATATTTCTTGGCTGAAGTGAGAGCCAAACGTTGAGATAAAAAAGATCCATGTCAAACAACAGAAAAACGGAGTTGGAAGGTCGCAACATGATAGGATTCTACATGATGTTGAGACTCTGTCGCAACCACACCAAAGCGGACAAGGCTAAAACACCGTGTGACATTGTCAGACGAAATGAAGAAGTTACTGCAGAAGAGTCCGCGATATACATGTATGTAGACAGGAATTCAATGTACTGCATGCATGGAAGTTGCCAAGACTATTTTGATATCAATCTTTCATCCCTTTTCAGATATTCTCCCAGCGGATTCTGTACAAGTTCTCTGAGAATGATTTCGAATTCGACCCACCGCTCCGGCGGACAGGGACATTGGTAAGTTTTATAAACACCTCAGCAAAAGTAAGTTCCCCCTAAATGATTGGTGATATCGCTAACACTAGAATACATCCGACATGTAGGGCCCTGGCCATGCCGCGTGTGTTGTCACACGGTCTATCCGGCATCATCCGTGTCAGTCCCGTAGCACAGGATCCAATCCTAGTGTCCCATCCACGCAAGTTATGTAATCACATGATACATGTCCCAGGTATTTTTCCTTTTCTGCCATGGTAACTCCCTTTAATATATACCATATTTAGTGAACTGCGACCAAATGATATAATGCCACCACTCCTCAATCCTTTTTTTGCAGCGCCTCGACCGCAGACGGCTGATCCAGTGGTTACTCACAGAGCGCATCCCGCTCTTCCTCAAGACGGACCTCTACCTGGAATACACCATCTGCCACGAGCTGTTGCAGACAGAACTTAAGATCAGGCCAAGTTCACACAATGCCAACTATGGTATGTTTCTTTTTAGCTCACATTTTGCTAACTTCAGCTCACACCACGCCAAGTATCGTAACTATCTTTTCAGTTCACATCATGCCAACTATTAACTATCTTAATTTTCAGCTCACATCACGCAAACTACGGTAATTATCTTTTCACTGAGCTCACATCACGCCAACTATAAACTATATTTTCAGCTCACATCAGGCCAACTATAAACTATCTTAATTTTCAGCTCACATCATGCCAGCTATGGTAACTGTCTTTTTGGCTCACATCATGCATGGAACCTTTTTGTTCACACATATCACACAATTTTGCTGGTAGTGGCTTCCAGAGAATAAATTGAATAGGTTCAAAAAGTACTTGGTTCCGATCCGCTGAAACTTATGTGAGTACGTACTCCCATTTCTGACTGTTACTCCTCATTGTTTAGCGATAGCTACACAGGCAAAAGTGTCCAAGCATAGATCATTGATGGCCCCATGGATCTATGACGAGCGTCCATGATCAGCAGTGTCCTATTCCCTCATAGCTTTTTTAAACATGCCCTTTTTACTCCAGACGAAGACCGTATCAAGCGCGATTCGACCTTCTTGCGACAGATGATCGGCCACGTGTCAGGCATGCGAAGATTCCGAATGTTCCTTGATGGCAGTGCCGGTCAGAAGGTACTACAGTTTTGGTTGGATGCGGAACACTTCTGGAAAATCCCGGCGAGGAGTGAGGACAGGCGTCGAACATTGTTCAGAGACATACAGGCGAAGTATTTTAGAAATGGCGGCGTATTGGAGTTACCGGATAACGAGAAATGGCGGACATTCACAGGTTAGTCATCTTCACCCATCAAGATAACATTCACGGGGACCATTTCCCCAATGAGCACATCAGAATTATGTAAATTGTAACCCTCGGAGCTTCAATATGAGGTAGTGGTCCTTCTGATTCATAGCTTTTTGCAAGATGTCTTCAGCAAAGGTGCTGCACCCATCACCAAATCGATGACTTTAACGCGACAATTATAATCGACCCGAAACTGATGTAGTTTGATCTGAACAGTAGCTGCGGCATGGGTACATGAGATCGGCAAGAAATGAAATTGATTTTTTTGTACTTCAGAGGGAATCACATTCGAGGAGATCGCCTCAAGTGGCTCTTCGCATGACCTACTTGGAAATCATGAGGTCCACCAATCCAGATCGGGAGCATCTATTTACGGCAGCAAAGAACTGAGTGCAAGAAGCGTTTTTCATCGCATGCAGAATCTCATGCTGGACATGATAAAATCATATTGGTTACCAAAATACATCATCCATTGCCGCCGCGAGGCGAGAAATGGCGAGCTTGACCTTTCAAAATACCCGGATGTGGATAAACTTGACCTTTTGAAAATTGAAGATCCTGACGTTCGGGAAATTCTAGAAAGTCTTGAAAAGAAGCACGAAAAGACTGTAAACATCATAACCCAGGAAGACTTGTCAAGAGAAAAATCTAAGATGGTTAAAATGAAAGCTATGTTCCCGCACTTTAGAGACAACCGACTGTCCAAATGCGATATCTTCCAAACGGACGTCGTCGAGGAGACGAACTCTGAGCAAACGTTTGCGTTTTCTTGCAATACCTCGGAATCGGAATCGGAATCCACGAGTGGCGAATCCGAGTCCGAAGCTATAGACTCCCTGGATTCATGGTTGTATAAGTCACAAAAATCGACCCCAGTTGGTAGCACCGCGGGGCGATTTGTCAAGGGGCAACGAGGAAAGGGCGGAGGAGTTGAAAACCAGAGGTTGACTCACGGTAGGTTGAAGTCGGTAGTGCGCCACTTCATAAAGAACACGAATGCCCCAGGCAGTGACGCACTCCCGTTATTTCCCATTGGAAGTTGGCATCTGTCGATACCGTGTCACTGCTATCTCAATCTATTGCTCAACAAGGACAGGAGATGAAGAAGAGTCGTAAAGAACCTAGGCTAATTATCCTGTATACCATCAGCCAAACCATGGCCATTACGCAGCCATCCAATACTGATGGAAGCGTTGTGTCAACTGCATCTTAGAATTCTGCCGCAGTCTTGATGCAATGTCGTGGTTCTTGATTCGAAATCGACACAAATTAACGTTTTCAGTGAGTCTTCTTCCTCTGACCCGATCTCGATCAGGTACAACGACAAGTAAATCGTTCATAGGTACAGTACTGTGTGGCGTGAGTCCAACACCTGAACGCCCGTGTAGTGATACGCGACGAAAAGACTAATGTGGAGATTGGCCTTTACATCACACTACACGGCATAGTACCAAACCTGTTCTAACCCCGCTTCCTCTCTATTTTTCCCGAACAGTAAGACGCCAGTCAGGCTCAGGCCAAGCGGCGACTGCACCTACCCGCCGGACAGGGCTGAAGAAGCAACCAGCCTCATCTCCAGTCCAGTCCGCGGGCTCAAGTAGCCCCGTGGGGGGAAAATCCTCGCCTACTTCTTTGAAAATGGAAAGCAAGGCCAAGACGGCTACATTGACGAAAGTGAACTTAAACATGCACACGTAAGTCGTAAGGCGCTTGCCTATGGCATATGGTGTTATTTCGTGCCGCGTTGCGGGTGTGGAAGTCAAAATTGTACCCCTGGAAAAGTGCCCAGCCCTATTACACTCTCACTGACGGATTAAGGTATGCATGTATGGTTCTGTAGAGCCCTTGACCGTCAAGAGCTCAGAGATTAAGGCGCGTAAGAGAATATCTTGTCTGTGACGTCCAAGGCAGACAGCGTTCGCAGAGATGATTCGGCCGGCTTATTTTATGGTCGCAATTGGCCGAAATCAGTTACAAGTTATATAAGAAAATGTATAACTTTACTTCACTTTTTCAGATAACATGTGATTTTAATTATTTAATGCAAAATTTGAGACTTCAAAACATCTTTGTGTTCGGTTGTTTTCTGATCTTATCGTTATTTGTTTCAGGTTGCATGGTCATCGTCCGCACTCGCCTGAACTCAGACAGAGAAGGGAATTAGAAATTGAAGCAAAAATGTCCAAACAGAAAGTGTCCAATTGGCTCAAGAAATCATCAGATCAATCGCTGAGATCAGCGAAGACGAAAAGGTCATCACCCCTCACTCCGGTGCTGCTAAATTCCGGAACTTCGGTTCACGCAAAAACGACGGCGAAATCACAACATAGACACCTGGCATCATTCCCAAAACACGAGCCTCACAAAACTGCTATCAGGGGGATGTTGCAAAGTAAACTAGCAACGTGTCAGAACAGACATCACGCAGACTCGGACGGTCCAATCAACCTGGACACTTATTATCTTGGTGTCGTCTGCTTCAGAAGGAACAATAACATCTCTGTGGCCGCCATTGCTGCTGACAGACTCGCAGGTCATCCATTTGAACGGTTCTTGCGGACGCGACAGCAGGTAGCACTCCTGAATTATCTACACTTCTGGCAAGATGCTCAGATGTTTTTGACAACAAGAGCGACTGACTTGGATAACCTGGGAGAGTTTCTCAAACTTCGAAGGGCGAAGACACTTCTTTTGAAGTATCTTCACCCCTGTGGCGAAAATCGAATCGACATCGGGACAACATTGACATCGAGGTTGACTCAGTTGCTGCCTGTGGACGAAGGTGATGATATTTTGCGCCACGCCCAAGACGTTGCATGTCAGGTAAGGATGCAAACGGACTCCTAAAAGTCCGTGGAAAAACATATTGTGGAAGCTGACCTGCTTGTAAGATTCAAAGAATATGGGAGTATACCTCCTTGCACGATATAAACACTCTGGAAAGTGGAAGCTGACACCTATGTTTGATATCAAGGACGCGTAGCCAATTACCAGAATTGGACCGGGCTCCTTGCACGGTACGAGACTCTGGTCAACACTCACCAATATCATGCCGATCTACGTCGCTAAGGTGCGTCGGTATCCCTCCTCCTCAGAGACATTAGGATTGTCGCACCGTTGATAAATCGGCATGGCCTGTATTGAAAGTTGTTCAGTTCGTTACTTGTGTCCTACTTTAAACTGTCAAGTCTCGGCATCCTTTCTTCTCGTAGACGGAAGATAGAAGGCATGTAACGGAGATATCTTCATGGGGCAAACGTAGTTGATACAATTTTAGGCTTTATGGGTTTTCAGTTATTGAGGAACCAGTTGCGAACCTTCGTCATCGCCGACAGGGAATCATTCCTGGAAGCACAGACACTTAAAAAAGACAAGAAGAGTGCAACGCCCGCTACCCCAAGGACAAGCGCGGAAGACGACACGTCCGCGTTGGACATCGACAAGGCGCTCAGGAACACCGTGAAACAGAGCCATCAGATCGAGAGGCCCCGCAGTAGAATGCAAGAAGACCATGCCGGGCTGTATGAGGAGAGGATGTTCTGGGCGCTTCAACTTGCCCAGCACGTGTCACATCTTCGTAAGTCCATGCATAAGCAATTGATGAAATAAGAAGTGTGTGATGCCATAATCACGTCTTTCAGGCGTCCGCGGGGAGGGGTGCTATGTAAATCGCCCCTTTGTTTTTTTAAATAGATTGGCATTTCGAACAAATTTAAACCAGACGTTTTGTAATTCCGTTGGGCTTCATCCTTTTACTTTTACATGTACCCTCAATATTTGGCTCAACTCAATTTCCTTCATTCACCCCAGTTGATTGCCGTTTGTCTTTCTATCATCTGGCGGATCATTCCTCTCTAGTCGACAGTTGCGGTGCATTTCCATCATCGTTTCATTGACCTACTTCCTCTTGCGTAGGTAGTTGAGGTGCATTTCCATCATCGTTTCATTGACCTACTTCCTCTTGCGTAGGTAGTTGAGGTGCATTTCCATCATCGTTTCATTGACCTACTTCCTCTTGCGTAGGCAGTTGAGGTGCATTTCCATCATCGTTTCATTGACCTACTTCCTCTTGCGTAGGCAGTTGAGGTGCATTTCCATCATCGTTTCATTGACCTACTTCCTCTTGCGTAGGCAGTTGAGGTGCATTTCCATCATCGTTTCATTGACCTACTTCCTCTTGCGTAGGCAGTTGCGGTGCATTTCCATCATCGTTTCATTGACCTACTTCCTCTTGCGTAGGCAGTTGAGGTGCATTTCCATCATCGTTTTTTTCAGATGAACACGAGTTGAGTCTCGGAGGGATGATGGAAGCCTTCAGCGAAGATGATGACTATGGAAGCCTGAAGGTGGCAAAACAAGAGATTGTAAGAAATAGTAAGTAGCGTCAATGTAAGCGCAACCTGGTGGGATGTTTTCGCGTCCCGATGGTCACTAAAGGCGATCAGTTGCATTAGTGGTTTCATAACCAGCAGGTCGTGGATCGACTCTAAGAGTCACTGCTCTCTTTTGTCTCCGAGTCGTTGTCTGCCTGAGCAAGACAAGCCATCTCCAAAACTGTTTTTGATTTGTCAGAGACTTAACCAAGGTTCAAGAAGACAGCAGCAAGCGATGGACTCCTCCCGTGTGACGTCATGTCACGTCATTATTTCCGTCATGTCGCTAGACCCCCCCCCATCCTGTATGTCGGTCATATGACATTCAGTCATGCTGAACGAAGTAAATGGGCAGGATATAATTCAACAGAAGCGACTTTGATATCAAGCTTTCCGATTCCAAGTACAATGCATATAATTTAAAGTATTCTGATTTCACGGACACTGATCTTTGCTGATGTTATCATTCCCATTCTCTTTAGAAACCCTCAGGGACTACATCTTTCCGCCGAAGATTGACATTGAGAAGATCAAGGTTTCCAGGCGGGAGATCAAAACTCCGGAGAAGTTGGTGAAGAAGAGGCCCTCAGAATTCGCATCAAACGATCCGTTGTACGCTCGATATCCATTCCTTAAACCCATCAAGAGAAATGGCGTCGTCATTGAGCGACCGCCTGAGAAACCGGGGTAGGTGGTATAAGCAGGGCTCCACCTCGCAAAATCACAAAATTCGCTAAGAAATAACCGAGCAACACTCGCTTAAAAATGGTTGTCAAAAGTAAACTTTGCACGGTATCTCGATGGAAGCCGAAACAGGTGCTGTCGGGCTTGTGAAATTAACTGGAAGAGGCATGGTGGTGGGATTGGTAGAGTTCGACCGAGTCGGACCTGGTGTCTCCCTCCGCAACCCAGTCTCTCCTCTTTTCAGCCGGTTCCAGCGAGAGAGGGTTATGATATGATACCCGATCTTGTTCTCTGATGATCGAGGAATGCACAAGGTCATTTTTTGTCACATGAGTTGTGAACTTTATATGATAATATACTATAATATGATCACTGTAGTTTCTTTAGGTTTCTTCGCGAAACGTCCAACAGAGGAAGGGAATACAATTCTGATCACGTTTTTGATGGCCGTGGAAGAGGGAACGTCGTTTATTTTTCCATGATTGAATTGAGCACTTTCTTAAACCTTTCCTTCCACTTGAGTGCTTTGTCTTGTTCGGTGTCGTTGACGACGATACGAACTGACGATGTTACTTACTGTACCCTATTATTTTTACTTTAGTTACTTATTGTAGCTTAAATACTGTTTACCGCTTAACTTATTGACTGATACAATCTTGGCTATTTCAGGACATTTTTGGAACTTCTCCGCGAGCCGGCCCATGTTGAGTTTTTCAAGCGATTCCTCCAGAGAGAGGGCAATGATGTACCCGTCACCTTCTGGATGGCCGTGGATTCTATGAGGAAGTCCAGCGGCAAAGACAGACAGATGAAAGTGCAGGAAATATTAAAACACTTTTTCAGTAAGACGGCTGGATTTGGTAAGTAGGATTCGATGTCAACTGATTCTTTCGAATTTTTCTTTAATACGCTTTCCTAAATCAGGTCATATCGTCCGATATGCAAATTTTTATCTGTTGTTGAGTCTTATTGATTTTTTGAGTAAATTTTGTGCTGGCCCTTTGTGCTGCCTTGTGCGGATCCCAATTTTCCGCCTCCCAGATATGTTATTATCCGGTATGTCGATTGAAAAAACCTTCATAATTACAGTTATCTTCATATTCAGGGGCAGCTCTTTGCTGCGACGCCGAGATCATTCAGGAAATCCCGAAGATGAATAAAGTCAACCCCTCCATGTTGATATCGGCCCAGGTTTGCGTGTCAAAGAGTCTTGAGACTCGTTGGTAAGAGATGTCCACCAAAATGAAAGCATTCTCGTACTCAGTTATTTAGCCTGAAGATGTCACTAGATGACCGTCCCAGTTGAGTTTTAAACGCGAGTCGAAGTCGGAGAAAGTTCATCTTGTACCCGTAGCCCAACTCTACCGCGTCCTATGTGCTTCGCCATCGCAAGCAATACTGCATTTTGTTAATTCTGGTGACGATGAGCGGTGTTTTGTGCGACAAGTAATACCCTATTCAAAAACACCTCAAAGAAAGAAATGAGTTGTCTCACCAAAACCTCTGTGGTCAAAACGAGGCTAATATGATAATTCATTATGAACATCAAACATTGTAACGAAGGTGTTTCAGAAATACATGTACTATTAGCTTACTTCGGTATGTACTAAATTTCAGGGGGCCATTATATGCTGAGACATTTCCTACGGAACAACCAGTGAAGGAGGTGCTTGACCCGACGGTTGAACACACCGCGGATGGACGTCGCAAATGGACCAAGGAAAATACGGTGAATGAATTTTGGAAGTGACTATTTGGCAAGCCCGGCTTACCAAACAGCGACTTTTTCTTGTCCTGAATGGAGAGCTCTCCGATTGGCTAATGTGTTGTAAAGTCTCCAGCTCGCCAAACAGGGTAGATTTTTTACCGGCTGGCCGAACAGGGTGGCTTTTTAGTGCTGTTTGGCAAGCGGCTCTCCAAACAGGACAAAAAAATATGCCTGTTCGGCGAGCGGCTTGCCAAATAGACCCGGCCGTGAACTTTTCTTGAAAGTTTGTACGGCCTAATAAATCCCTGGACCGTGTCGCAAGTACGCCACACATTTTCTCTACATGTAAGCTTCAGCGGCATTCAGGGATTTCCAATTAAAGAATTAGGAGCGATTTCTGCATGTCTGTCTCGTCGTCTGCAAAACTCAAGAGTTTTTCAGAATTACTAAAAAACACTTAAGGGCTATTCATACCGGGAAATCTTTAGGGGCGCATGTTTGTGTTGGCAAAAAACATTAGGTTTTTCGAAATACCAAAAACCTTTATCTCTACTGTGGGGGCACTCAGACATCTGAAAAGAAGAAGCGAATTTAGCCAATCACGCAAGCTATTGTTTTATTCCGGGAGACTTTCAGTCGATTTTCATTAACTTAAGTCATTTTTTTTCGCAGAAAAACCTGTGGATCAACTTCGTGAAAGCAGTTTCAAGCTTTCGACGCGGCTTTCTTCACCCTACCACGGCCAATCTGTTCAGGGCCTTCTTGAAGAATGAAGCCACCAGGGATTTAGAGAGTAAGTGAAATATTTTAAAAGTTCATTACGTTTTATCGTCCCTCGCCTCGCAGGTAAAAGAATTCACGCCGAGCCCAATACACGGTCCATCTACTCAAGTCGTACAAAGCTCGCTCGCACCACGGCTTAAATTCCCATTCTTCTCTTGTCTTTTCAAAAATGGTTATCAGGACAAATCTTAGAAACAGCTTGGCTGGGGCTCGGCAGGCCTTAACCAGCATGGGCATATAAACGTTATGTTACATGCAGTTGGAAAAGCCATGACTCAGTGTCTGCCTTTTCACTATTATCTTGACAATGGCTTCATCCAGACCTAAGAGCTTGACTGAAACTTGTCATTCTCAGAAAGAAACCCTTTGTTGTCAAAGAATGTGCATGATGGTACATTTTGTGCATTACACTCCAACGCAGCATTTGCAATACACGTCGTTGTCTATTCCAAGGATGAAGGAAAGATAAGCCCTCGAATGACGACACTGCGTTGAGAGTGTACCTCAACTACTTTTACGTTTACGCGTAGGGTTGAAGTCACCTCCATCCGTTGGTCCCCTGGCGACATTAAAAATTGACTCAGTAGCTAAAGATATGTCAGAAATTCTGACCGACGATATTTCTTAATATCCCATGACAATAAAGAATGTTCTTTTGTAGAAAAGACAGGATCGAATAACTTACAAACACACACAGGTCCGCAAGCCAGTGTCACTCTCAGACGCGTCATCAAGCACCGCATCATTGCCGTTGAAAAACTCGTCGCCGACATGAACTTCTTGATCGAAGTAGACAGGTACATCTTTGACATAGTTTTTCGAATTCCGCACATTTTGTAACGAATTTTGTCACTTCTCGAGTCTTGCACTTCTCGCAGATGTTAGTTTATTAGGCACATTTTGACGGAAAAAAGAACAGTTTTTGCTTAGCCATTGCACGCTTCGTTCATCGCGAATATAGCCGCACGTACACCACCTGAAAATGGACCACAAATCTTGGTTCGCGAACCAATGCCGCACCATCGAAAATCCACCAAGCGCGTACACCAGCGCTGCAGCTAGTTATAAAATCCGGCAACAGATGGCGCGCAAACAATAAGCAGAAAGCGCCATTTCGAAAGCGCCGCCTGTCGCCGAACCATCTAACTAGCTAATTGCCGATCCATTTGCGCGTACACCACGACAAAGCCTCTTAACAAGCCGGGCGAATTTGGACCATCAAGCTTGATGGGACAAATTCGGACCATCAAGACCATCAAGCCTGATGGGACAAATTCGCCCGGCAATTTGTATCGGCAATGGATTGCCTAACCAATTTGTCGCGGCAATGTGGTGGTGTACGTGAAATTGGTCCACCAATATTTCGTGGTGTACGCGCAACTGGTGTTTCTGCTCTGACCTCTTCAAATATTAATTAGTTTGCAGTACTGATAACGCAATTTGTTCGTTTCAGGTACCGGATATTTGCTGATACGGTCATGACCCAGGCCGAGGACGGAGTCTATAACCATGCTGCAGAGGCCCTGGTAGGCCAGAAGGCAAAGGCTATCATAAATTGCTACATTGAGTCCGACATACCCCCTAAACTTCAGGTTGGTCAATTGATGTGATTTTATTAGCGGTTTTAGGCGATTTCCCAGTATCGGCGTCAACGCGCATACATTGTAAAGCTAGCCCTTCGGATATAGCTGTTCTGCGAAAAATATTTCTCCGCTAGTTCTAAGTTAGCATGAATAGTAACACTCGCGCATTGTTCTTTCCCCATTAGATGAAACAGTACACCTCAACTTTTTAATTTCATTTTCAGGTCAACATTTCTCCCGATGTTGCCGAGACCATTGTGGGTAACTACAACGACCAGATCATTGAGCGGGGATTATTTCACGAAGCAACCATTTCAATCTTCCCCACGCTTGCCCATCTCTGGAAAAAGTAAGGCGATGTTACTTTAGATACCGTCAGGAAAACGGTCCTTCCTAAAGTACATTGTTTGTGTGTATTCTTTCTTAATTGATTTTATTGACGTTGGCACCGCATTCACGGTTGCCAATAAACAAAAAACACACCGAAATCTACCGACAAGAGAAGGTGCAAAGACGTTCAGTGGAGTAGCTGTAGCTAAAAACATTTTGGTTGATTCCCGAGACGGGGGTGTATACCCGAGGGTTACAAGAAATTAAGAGTGTTTCGGCCTTCACCATTCGGGAAGCGTTTTCAAAATGCGGAACAACCAGATATCTGAACACGACGATTGCTAACAGATACCTTTGATGACTTGTCTCCATCACGAGGCTAATCTCTTTTGAATATCTCCAGTTACAAAATCGGTTAGTCAGGGATCGACCCTTGGGTATGTAATTATTTCAAACTTCTTTCTCTGGTACCCTTAAAGGGAACTGAAACCGCCAAGCCAGTTCGTATGACCTCGTTTTCATTTCCCGCGTATCGGGTGATCAGAACGAGGCATGAATGAAACATGGCGCCTAGCTGTCAATCATTGAGTGACGTCACTACTATGGAATTTACTACGAAAACTCATGAATGAAAGATCGCATGACTCACGTGATTCTCACATGATTCTCAATAATAACAAATTGAACTGCGCATGCTCGGGCACTGGGGGCGGAGCTACAAATCTGAACTCGAATAGGAAGTTGGAAGTTTGACTTTCTCGGGCGGTGAAAGTCGAAAAGTTGAATAAATCGCTCGGCGGTTCCAGTTCCCTTTAAGACTGCAGCATGGCTAAAATTGTATTTGAATGAATGAATGAAATTTTCTTTTGTATACCGCAAATTCGTCTTTTTAGGTTCAATGCACAGCGCATTTTTGACAGCATGCCACCAAGGCCACTAGTAAAACACAGGATCACTCCACACGGCTCCACGAAAATTCCTAATTACGTTACCATGGATAAAGTCAAGACAAAACGGATAATTAGCCACAGCGGTAAGCCCCCCTCTCCCCCATGAAGGATCATCACGTTGTTCTGTGCATTACTTTGGAGTTCTGTGTGTAGACTATTGATGCAATTCAGAGTTTTCGCAAAAACCCCGGAACGCAAACGCGATGAACGCCGCCAGTCGCAATGTTCGACACTGATCAGGATGCCGGCAGAACAACGCAATTGGCGTTGCGGTAACGTTTGAGGGCTTTGCGAATAATCCTGCCTGATATTATGATGTAACGCATAGACCCAATGAAATTACGTAATGTATACATGTCTCAATTCAACCACCACACACATTATAACGACAGCCCGGGGAATCGCTAAGCACAGCCACAGCGGCACTGCTTGTATGTAAATTGCCTGGTATAATGTACAAACCTGATGTTCCTCTTCTTTTTTATAAAGGCTGCCTTGAAGGCACCTTTTCTAACACAGCATGCCCTCTAACAGCAATCCCAATTTGCATTTTCAGATGACGACTGTATGCGAATTCTGTTTTCATTGGCTCATGGTATCCGACACATCACGCCCCATTTCACCCACGATCATGAATTGCTCCCCAAGGGATTTTCGGGCTCCCAGCTCGATCTAATACAATATGCAAGGGGTCTAGCTCTACACCATGGCGACTCCGAGAGCTTCATCAGCCGGTTGACGAACCTTGTCGCACGCAGAAACGACGCTGCGGGCGAGCTCTCACCCGAGTATGAGTCACATGCTCACGGTCGGCGTCGCAAGAGCAGCATGTCGCAATTATCGTCCCGGAAACTCATACGACCGCCAGTGGAGCACATTGCCGTGGTCTCTCGTTCAGATCTTCGATCGGAAAAATCCGCTACACCAGCTGGCGTAGAAATGTCGCATCTTCTCAAGTTGATGAACCCAAAAGCTTACGAAATGACGTAGTATTTTTTCAACAAGATTTTTGTAAATAGATGGATTGAAGCACGTTTAAGTTTTATAATAAAAGAGACATTTCCTTAACAAATTTTGTACATGTACATGCATACAGTACTACATTGTATATTACTGCAGGTATAACGTGTGACACAATACATGTATTTAGGTAAATAAATAAATCTTGTTCTAAATGGGTGAAATCTTCATTTTTTGACTGAAATACATTAATTTGTGGCACAATCCTAATACGAGAGCCAACTTTCAATTCGACGAGTATTTATTCGACTGCAGAGTGTTCGCCAGTAACACCATTAAAATGATGCTAGTGACTTGGAGGGGCTGTTACCACTGATTACGCGTCCTCGTCAACCGATGTGCCCGATAAAGTGACCGATAAAGTGACCGAAATCAACCAATGAGCTGTCCCAACCGAATAAAGTGACCCAAAATCAACCACATAGTCGTAGCGGACCCAACCGAATAAGTGACCCACAACCAACCGATAACGCGCCAGTATTGAACTCTAAGGTACGGTTGTTATCTTAATCATGTTTTCTTAATTTCAACCGTCCGCCACGTTTCAGGGCTTAACGGGTTAATTGGATCCATAAATCTACGCCTGCGAGCGTGTCCGGCTCAAACTTCATCAGAATATTCGGGAGAAACAGCTCTTATCCATGATTTCGGAGGAACTACATTCTGATAGCACGACCGACAGCAGCCCTACTGGACAGTGAGACCACGCATTGATTTCTTCTTCCGAGTGCGATGCACGCTGATTGGTCAAATTTTTAGTGACGCGGAGCCCGGGCCAAGGTCGTGCGCGTGTTAAAAAATAACAAAAATGCATCTTTCTCCTATCTAGGAGTATATGAAATTGGAAAAACATAAAACACTTGCAGAAAAAAAGGCTTACAATTTAATGTCACAGAAAAAAGAAATTATCGAAGTATACCATGACCCCTTTCTGTTTTAATTCTAATTTGCACACCCTGTATTTATATATGCAAATTGCTACAATAGAATGAGCGCTGAATAAGATCATAGTAAAACAGCAGCCTAAACGCAAATAGAAATCACCTGACACTGTTTGCCAACATCTAATAAACATTTTAATTACATCAATAAAATGTTAACTTAACCAAATGAATACTAATTAGCGATTAAATAATTAGCGGTTGAAGGACCATTGGCATTAATAAGGGCAATATTACCCAGCTGTCGGCTGCCCAGTCACCTCCTATTCTATACTGCAATAAAAAGCCGACCATTCCCGTAAGGTGACTACATATTTGATGGAGTGATTAAGGCCGTGGGAGTATGAATTATTTTTTTCCTTCAGCTACGTATATTAATTTTTTGTCAATATTTGTAAACTACGAATTTCCCGTTGTTCTTTAAAAGAACACCTGTCTATGAGAGTGCTACTATTTGATTTACGTCCTAATTTCCTTTTTGTATCGAAATCATTGTCCTGTGTGAACTTATGGGCACGAATAAGGCAACAGCTGGTCGATTGTGCAATGTGTCCGTTGATAAATGTCGATTATTATCAATGTATTGTCCAAATTCAACTAGTTAAGTTATTTATTCTTGGGAGGATGATTTAAAGTGGGTATCATGTTGAAATGTCTTTATCAATCAAGCACAATATCATTAATGGATCTCTTTTAATTTTGGAGGTCAATCAAAATATCACCTGTTTTAAAAGTTTGACAGATCTTGAAATTTATGGGAATTAAATTGTCATTTTGTGTCATTTGGTACTTTTCATGATGACATTATGATTCATGCCAGGCGTCACCTTACACGAGAAACATTAGTAAAAAGGAAAATGACTTTCTATTGAACGCTGTACTCAGCCATGCGCGTGGGTAACCCGATATTTTGGTATCTTGAAGGCGCATGCAAAACCGGTGTAAAAGTTTAAAATGTCCTAAGATAGAATGCCCGGGAAACAAAGGATTCTATCATGCGCTCTAATCTCTGAGCTATTGACGGTCAGGGTCTCTATAGAACCATATTGCAGAATACAATAGGGCCGGATACTTTTTCCAGGGGGGCATTTGTTACTGTTACACCGGATACAAAATATGGAAATTTAGTCTTGTTATCTACCGACCGCGGCGCTGATTCAAAATCCTTAAAGGTGTATCACTCGCCCTTCCGGTGTCCGGTTGAAAGAAATATCACCCGCTTTTCAGGGCCACCCAAAAAAGGGAGTAATAGGGAGTTTTCGAAAAGCCCCCGAACGCCTATCCTATTGTTCTACAGGTACTTAGTTATCAGGAGGTCAGACAATGAGACAGGCGTTCCCGTTCGTTGGTGTTTTGGGGGATTTGCAAAAACTCCCTTTTCGCAAAGCCCCCGAAACGCCAACGCGAACGCCCATCCCAATGTTCGAGCTCCTCATAATGATGTCAAACAGCGGGGATTAGCGAAAACTCACTCATCAGTGTTTCATTTGATAGTTTTCAGTCACGCCCATGAGCGATATCAACACAATTGGCTATTACAAGCGCCCATCGACCAGTTATTAGGCCTACTGCATTGTTGTCTATTATCCAGCTCATAGCCATTCACCTTCCTTTCCTTTCTCTAACAATGATTTTTTCACACCAGCCCATCGCGATGTTTACTCATTAAACACCCGTTAGGGATTATTCAGATATTATGTACAAAAACGGATTGTCATCATTGCGAGAACCGCGTGGTGGGTTTAAGTTTGTAAATAAATTTTCAAGTTAGCCAGGAAATTGGTTCTCACGGTAATGTCAGTCAAAACAAAGTTAATCTTACGAATTCGTTACGCTGTCACGAATTGCTATAAAAGCTAATGCGAGGCGTTGCAACAATGTTTTTCTTGGTGAATTTTTTTTGCAATGGGTTTGCTCCGCTGTTTCGTGATTCTGGCGCTACTGACGGGAGGACTGGCAAGTCTTCCACAAAAGAGGGACTCTCTTCAAGATTATGGCTTGTCCGCAACAGATATTCAAAAGTTGTTAGATCTACATAATAATGCGAGGAGGAATGTGCAACCAATTCCCTCGGATATGTATGAAATGGTAAGTGAATTTGGTATTAGGGAGGTTCCGCAAATCTCACGGGTACGAAATGACGACTTTTAGTTCAAAAGACGAAGAAGTCTCATCTAATTTGGCAGATAGTTGTGTAATCCTGTATTTTGGACTTGAAAATAATGAGCATACCTATAATTTCTATACCTGTTTCTACGCTTGCCAAAGGCACGCTGCCGAGAGTGTGAATTGGTAACTACATGTATGTGTTACCTCTCGGGCAGTTCGCCACCACCTTTCAACTTCCGAGCCACTGCAGACTCAACGCCCATCTCAAGAGGATGAACATGGCGGAGTCCGGAAGTTGCCAGTGCGACCCACCAGATCATGTGCTCCAGAACAGGGTTGGTTCAATACCTGGCACGGACTGGTCCAATGATGCATTCCAAAAAGGTATGCAGTCCACTGAATGGCACCTGCCTATTTGTCAGACCTTATTCCTCACTATTTATACCTGCCCCGCCGAAGTCTAAGATCTGAGCATCAGGGACAGATAGCCGTACCACGCTATAGCCTCGATACTTTTGGGGTCGGACCTTCGCGGTCCAGGCCAGTAGACTGTGGAACTGCCTCGACTGTTCACTACGTGAATGCAATTCAATCGCCGGTTTTAAGACAGGGCTGAAGACCCTGCTCTTTCAAGAGTGTTATTTGTGAAAAAGCGCTTGTGAGCAGGACCTTTCTTGGAACATGCGCTATATAAGACATTATTTACATTACATTACATCATATGAAATGAGACTGCTGCCTGTCATCATCATGGGCCTTGCACTTGTCTATGATATAGACTCTGTAGTCCAGTTTAGGCCTTGACCAACATGTTCTTACTGCAGAGTGTAGCCTATGTGTAGGCATGTAATATAAGTCATAAGGAGATCGAATTAGGATGATGCAATGGATTGCCCAGTGAGTCCTGGACTTACCAACATAGGTGTAGGCTGCGACCCACTGGCTATGGTGAGGCTGTGTCCTATCTGTTTTTAAGCTTTGAATTGATTTAACTTAATGCTGACCATCAGATTTACCTTTGAGATTTACCTATGTTCCTGAAACACTGTATTTTCTTGCCAAAAATATATCAGGGCCAATGTCAGTGCCAATGCCAGTGCCTGGTTTTGAACCAACCCTCCAGAACAGCCCACTTGTAGACACCAAAGATCTGTGTCGCATGTGATCATGATCGCAGGTCGCAGCGTCAAATATCGCTCGTTTGCGGAATGCTTTAGCCTCCCATTGTTCGCTCTTCAGTCGAAACATGCCCGAAAGATCATCTCCAAGCAGATCACGTGCAGAACGTCTAATTTAAAAACACCCTTCAAATATTTTATCGGTCATAAAATCACATTCAGTGGTAGTTAGTGTCTTGTATGAAAGCAAATGATAATGAAAGTTGATTTATAGAATATTATAGCACAGCATAGAATATTTATTCAACGGCATTGCTCAAGGACGCCTGGCCTTATATGATCGAAATACTCTCTGCACTTTCAGACAATGTCAGAGGTTCTGCACGTAGTATACGTTGACAGACACTCTCTAGCTCACAGAATTCGATGTATGGTAAACCATCCCCTTCTTGACTGTCAATTGCTTTTATCTTGGAAGAAGTTACTTATTCTTCAGGAATAAAAAAACAACAACATTAGGCCAGAGTCCACTATTAAAACTTGTGTACATTACATGTACATTGTTGTGCATATGTTTTGGTAAAAAAAGTACACCTTGGACCAATCAATCTGCACAAAATTTTATATATGTCAAGAAGAACCCTTTGCCAATAGCATAATAAAGTTTAAAAAAATTCCAATACCGATTGCCTGAGAAAAAAAGATTTCCGTACACCATATCCATCAAAACGTCACTGGCGCATTGATATGGCCCTGTCAAAGTACAAGTTCTAAACTGACCAGTGAGACCACATTTTCTTAAATACATTATCAAAAAGCATATTTCTGTGATGGCCTGACTCTGTAGATTAAGAATCAACCACAGATTGAGAATTAATTCCACTTTGGTCCATCCCAGCCATGTATTTACCACAACTTCACATTTTGATAAGCTCTATGTGACTCTCTGCCCATTAGTAAACGGTCTGTATGACCCTTACCTGCTTACGTTATGATAAATAAAACAATTCGGGCTGCCCTGAACAAATAGAGAACTTAGATATAGACTAATTGAGGCATTTTAAGCGGCGACATTGAGAGTGCTAAATCGAAGCCACAATCAAAACAATTGAGGTAAAGTGACGGCGTGTAAATAACGAAACGCGGGGAGAATATCAAGCGGGTTTAAGTTTATTGATAGTGTTTAAATCAACAAGGACATGGTGGTTTCTCATTTTCATAAATTATCAGTCAACATGTGTTTTTTTCCGACACAATTGCAACGTTCGCTACAAAAAGTAAAAAAGCGAATGTGCGAGCTTGTATGTTACCATTCGATTTTTTCCATGGGCCTTGTAGTTTTGGCATTGCAAGCATGGGCGTGCTCGCAAGATGCAGAGACGAGAGACTCTCTCAACGATTATGGTTTGTCCGCGACGTGAATTTAAACAGTGTTAGATCTACATAATGTCGAGAGGAGGAAAGCTTTGCCAACAGCCTCTGATATGCATGAACTAGTCAATGAATTATTATTCAAGTAATTGTCAATAAAAGTTAAGTTGTTTTACAATTGCAACCTTGAGTCCCGGTTATTATAAAGCCTAAAGTGGGTAATGCGAGCTTGTTCATTTTTATCCGATTGTTGCAATGAGTGGTCTCTGCAGTTTTGTGGTTTTTGCGTTGCTGACTAGAGGGCTTGCAGAATCACTCTGCGAATGCCAATTTGGTTTGAACGAAACGGAAATACAGATAGTCTTAGACTGCCATAATGACGCAAGAAGGAACGCCAACCCACCCGCTTCTGATATGTACGAAATGGTGAGTTCGGGCATGTCGAATAGGGAGTTTTCACAAAGCCCCCGAAACGCGAACGCGAACGCCTATACCATTGTTCGAGCTCCTGATCATGATGTCGAACATTGGGATAAGCGTTCGCGGGGATTTGCGAAAACTCATTGTTGTTTGAGAGTTATTAACCATAGCTTCTTACGTCACTGGAACACTTTGTCAATCTCATGATAGCTTTCCACCGTGGCTTGGGCCTAATTTAAAAACGATTTTATTTGGGTTATCCGCTACAAGATTCTGCCGTGGCAGGATCTTCGCCTCGGAATAAACTGATAAGTTTTGAATGTTTTATTCGACGCGAAAAAATACTCACTGTTAGTTTTTCTTATGAGTTATCTGTTTCATTCATAAATTACACGAATTGGAACGTTGTTATGCACTATTGTAGATTTAAATCAGTAAAAAATTCATGATAAAAAATGGACGACCATGCTCTGTATACGTTGTCCCTACGTGTTAGCTCCCGATAGGTGGCCAGTGTGTAGCCACTATTGGCTAATCCCGAGGCAGACTCACAAATGTAACGCAGGAGTCTGCACGTCACAGACTAGTAGTAATAATTACGCGGATTGATTTAAGAACGGGATCAAAAGAACTAATCCTTGCTCACCGGGTCAAATAGTACGACACCTGGTGACCTGTACCGATGTGAAAAACGTAGGTGGGGTGGGGGTGTGCGTGTGTCTGAGGGGGGGAGGGGGTAACGTCAGTGCCAGATTCAATATGGCGGCCCGTGGACTTTGTTCAGTTTTTCCCGTTGAAATTGCCAGTATCGCGAAAAGTCAAGTGACAGTACGTGCCCGTCAACCCCCCCCCCCCCCCCCCCGGTATTATTCATTACGGTTCACTTAGCTGCGTGCCTCCCATATCTATTTTAGTCCTGTCTGATATACGGGTCTTCTTTTCAAACATAACAAATTTGTTTAATGCATCCACTTGGATATTAATCAACCCGAGCCGACCTTATTTGATATTGACACGGAGCAAACCATCCCAGTGATCAAATGATGGACCAAACAACTCAATGAGAATAAAATTATAATTGTAAAGCATATAATTTCGCGGTGGTTAGGAGGCCACGGCATTAACTATTTTGTTTATTTGAATTGTTAACGTATACATGTACCTATGCCGATTATGACGCATACTAGTACCAATTACAGTACACCGTTTTCCTATAACAAATGCCTGCGGTAAGTAACCCACAACTCAACGGCTTTCTGAGCTTCCAGGTATTCGAAAAATCGAGATCGCTGGACTGTTGGATTCACTAGATTGTGACTCATGGATCACCACCACCTGGATTTGGGATCGCTGCTGTAGCTGATACTGCATGATGTACTGTATAGTGTGGCCAACCGGTAGGCCTACCGTCCATGTTGCAAATCTCAGCCTCATATGCTGTCATTATCACAACTGTCTATATAGTCGAATGCCCCGACTCAAGTACATGGTCATTCACACATTAACTTGGAAAGTTCTTCAGCAATAATAAAAACCTCCTCTCAGCTTTGTAGTTCATGTAGGACCGTCGGTCTATTGGCTCGGCGGTTTCTCTGGTGAAGAGTGAGACCAGAGTCTTTTAATATAAAGATTGGCTAAACGTTAGGGATTTGGGAATTGTGCAATCCATCCAGGCGGTGGTGATCCATGAGTCAATGCACTAGCAACAGCGATGGTGAGTTGCATCATATTAACTTGATACTGTTGTATGTACAGCGGTGCCGTTTACGTGTGAGTAATAGCCGACCAACTCCAGTTTGGAATGGATGCAGACAAATGCATGCTGTATTCTTCGTCAAGGTATTGACGCGCGTTGTTTGAAAGCTGAGCAATGTCAATACATTGAGAGTCAATATGCTCGACAGAGAAGCAGATCAATTCACTTTAATAGTCTGATTGCTCCCTGGCCTACGCCGTTCATTAAAAATTTGAAATTCGTGAGTGAATTTGAAGATTTCCGATCGCGTATACGTACATGTCAACAAGAGTATAACTTTCACCAACATTGCTGTTGTGAAGACAGATATTCAAATAATATAAACACTTAGTTTCAGCAAAGTTAAATGCATGATACATGAAAAGTGTACATTACGTGGATAAGTGCATTTCTATTTTCATGGACCACCAGTGATAAAAATTACGAACGGCGTACCCCAAAAAATTGGTAGGGTCAAGCACTCGTGGCGGACTCGATTGACGCATTGATCAATTATAACGGTCTGTCATTCTTTCTAATTATGAAAGCGGTTCAACTGATAATGCATCAAAATCCAATCACCGCACATTTTAAATTACCTAAGGTTTGCATTATTAATCAAGATATCAAAAAAATAGATGACACGATAATCTGTTGACAAAGTAATCCGTCAACAAAAAAGTAATGATAATGTTGACTGAATTAATTTTCCGCATCATCATCGATCTTTTTCTCAGAGCCATCCTCTCCTGGACTTGATTAAAATCCGAGGTGCTGGAGATACAAATATAAATAGGATGGTGCCACCTCCGTAAATCATTTCTAACGTTAGGTGTATCAACCGTAGCACCGCAAATCGGCGGAGCAATTTAACATGCTGAGGTTAATTTTAATCGCGGCTCTGGCGAGTGGAGGCTTAGGATCCCTGGTCAAAAGGGACACCGTGTCGGATTTCGGCCTCACGCAGGCAGAAATAGATGACCTTGTAAAGAGACACAATGATGAACGAGTCAAGGCGGGTGCGGAAGACATGAACTTGTTGGTGAGTACGTGTATCTTGACTCGTATAGAGTGGCGATTACTAAAACTCCATCAAATAGGCCAACCGGTTTACTCCGGCCGGAAAATGTAACGTAATATCTGGAAGGGAGGCATCAGTTGGTCAACTCAGATAAAAAACGCCTAAAACTCAATTCAAACGAATACCTACATGTACATGCACATGTACTTACAGTGGCAACAAAAAATTACTTACTAGAGAACCGAACTTTACTAAATGTCGGATAGATACATCTACACGCATGATATTGAAACCAGAAAATAGAAAAATAGAGTAGAAAATAAACTACGCCAGTCCGTAGAAAAACTGGAACCATTCCTGCTGTATTAAAAAGTAACCAAACAGAATTGCAACTGTTCACCCAAAAAACATCCTTTTAAAACAAGTTAAACCCGTACCTAGGGTATAAAATGTCGAAGTAAACATGTCAACTTATCATTTGCTCTTTGGCACACCAGTGACATGTTCTCATAGTGCATAATGCCATGCATTATGGAACTATGCACTGTAGAAGCTACCCGGATGCGTCATCACTCGAACCCAGGGCTCGAGAGTTTAAACGCATCCCCATCTCAAGAGACATCCCTCCCCAAGACACCGCACGTTCAAAGCACCTGCAACTGCATCATGTACATTGTACAGTATACAACGTCATTACAGGTATACGTTTTGCGACAAAACAGTTTAATAATAAAAATCTGAAGTACGCTAAAAGTGTTTTTAAAAGTAAAATCGGGCCTCTGACAAAATGTTCATGAATCTAGGTAATAAAGGTACAGGAAAAAAAGGTACAGGAAAATAGGTACAGAAAATGGCATAAATAGGTAAAAAAGTACACAATTTTTTAAACCTTTTTTCCTGTCCCTTTATTACCTAGATTCATGTACATGTATCTCATGTATGTTATAATGTGTCGGGAAATGCCTGAATTTGCACCGTTTTCTCGATCTTGGTGGTATCAAAGTGGCGCTATCTGGTGGCATCAAAACTAATCAAATGCACTGAATAAAGTGTATCAGAAAGCTCCCTTTCCGACTCTGCCTCCATGAAAAATGTGCAATTGAGGCAAGACCACCATTGAGTTTTTAAAGCTTTTTAGCAGTTCAGTTGTCAATGTTTGACCGCGTCGCATCAAATACTGCGTGGGGTTGTGAATCTGAAATTTTGATATGATATTCCGGACAGTCGGGCAAGTAAATGGTGAAAAGTAAACTGGTAGTTGCCCACGGAATGTTTTTGATAATCGACAAATTAGACAGACATTGATATTTCCACTCTTTTCAGCCAACTGGCAGAAAAATCTCTAAACACGCCCCCTATTAAAATTCACAATTAATTTTTTCATCAAATAATTTCTTTATATCTGTAGACTTGCCACAGCAAATATTTTTTCAATATCTCTCTAAATATGTACTTGAGAGTTAAAAACATACTCGCGTCTAATTGATAGGTCTCGACCCTCCAACCTATGAATATTCATTGGTGGTATTGTCTCAGGTTGGGTATCTGCTGGTGCCAGTAGTTTGGTCTGAACATTTGGGTGATGCCGTGTGTGTCGCGCCAGGCGCTGGTTTGACGAAACGTCTGGTGGATTCGATGAAACTGTGGAGTGAGACCTTAAGATTTTGATACCAGCTGATCGACGACGATTCCGATGATGCCTCTGATGAAGCTCACGACCGACTATTGTGCAAACCGCCGATTAGCCCGAGCGAAACATTGAGCTACGTTGTCCAATGCAATGTCTGGTGGTTTTTGGCCACTTTTCTCTAAATACAAAAATTGGCACTCGACAACCTTTCCTGCTCTGACCAACATCATCGATTCGTCTTTTGCGATTCGCGTGCGAATCAATTCAAAATTTACAGTCCAATATGATTTACTTTGTCCAAGTTTCATCACAGTGGTGGGTTGACTCAATAATTGCGAAAATTATAGAAAATTGCTCATCTGCCGGAACGCATATCGACCCGGCGTGCTTTCACAGCGTCTATCAAATCGTTTTTTTTTGTCTGGTAGTAAATATTAAGGAAATTGGCATGGGAGTCGTGCAAGACTAAGCGGAGCCGCATAATTTTCTCAGGAGAACATATGTCGCACACCCATTCTAAGCCAATTTAAAAAGCGTCTATCAAATTGTCGTGACCAGTTTTAATTATTCCAATCTAAATAATGACACCGGTTTGTCAGGTAATAAAAAATAGGCACGGGAATCGTGCCAGACTTAGCGGTGCCGTATAATTTTCTGTTCAGGTGAACAGATGTCGCGTCCCCATTATAAGCCAATTATGACCATGACAAGGCTGACTTCCGGCCTCTACCCTTCGAAGGCCTCCGCCGTCCGTTAAATATTTGAAATTTGAAATTAAATTCGAAAATTTCAAATTGTGTAAATACATACTGGAAATACTCTCAACTCGGCTGTATAAGACCAGATCATATATTTCTTGGCCGCCCATTACATGTTAATCATACATGTAGGATTACCTAAAATCACGATTCCAACCAATGAGGTCTGACGAGAATTTTTATAGGTCTTAGCTTAACACCCCTAAGCTGGATGAATATCCTTATGAATAAACATCGTAAATGTGGTATTGGGCGATATTATCGCTCAGGCAATGAACAACCTCTTTTTGTTTTGTTTTCTCTTTTATGAATGGATCGTATTCTGGCAAAATTGTTTCGCGCTGAAACGAGCCCTCGTCCTCCATTTTGAATAAGTAGAACGCGCAATGATATTGCGCGCATGCGTATCAAACCTTCGATACCTCCCATTACGGCCACTGTTGGCTGTCGATTGTTCCCACTGTTGGAAGGTGGCTGGGGAATCAACTGCGGCAGAGTGCGACTTGGCAACGATGATTACCATTGACGACACTTGGAGAATGGGAAAATTTGCATCTTTGGCCAAGCCCGAAATAACCAAGTTTGAATGCCGGTCTGTTTGTTTTCTTAGGTCTGGGACAACGATCTTGCAGCAGACGCCATGTACTGGGCAAAAAAGTGCATCTTTGACCACGGACAACCCTCAACCCCGAAATACACAAAAGGCACGGTTGGACAGAACCTAGGCTACACCACAAACTCAGGCACGCAAAAGTGGGAACCTTTTATCAAATGGATGGCAGAATCCGACTACTACGTGTTCTCCTCCAATCAGTGTTATTACCCCCCATGCGGCCATTATACACAGGTAAATTGAAATAAACCAAAAAATTCAATTCAATTCATTTATTTTGAACCTATAGGTGTTAATGGATGTCATGATGTGTTGGACAAAAAACCCTACTCGAGGTAATGATTTATCCTTTGACCTGACAAGGTATGCAACGAAATAGCCTATTGATAACGCTCATAATAAAACTGTGAAAATTGTATGAATTTACATGTATTGACTCAAGTAGGCCCAAATATGAGGCTAAAAAATGACCTAAATGTATTTAGGCCGCCTGAAAAATATCTCTCACTCCGCTCGCTAATGCATCATTTCACCCATTATTTTACCATTTCTCCCCTCACAGGCTATGTGGTCCACTCACGAGAGAGTGGGTTGTGCTTACTATGAGTGTGCAATGATGTTGACAAAAAAAGGTGAAAACCTGGACCCGAATGCTAAATACCTGGTCTGCAACTACTCGCCAGCGTAAGTTTTACCCTGGTTTCTAAAAGAGATGGTTAAGTCTGGTTTGGTCAGGTGGTTTGGTCAGCAACCTTTTAACTCGGTCAGCAACCTTTGGTTAGCAACCTTTGACTTTGGTCAGCAACCTTATCACTAGCGTAGGTGACATCCTTTTGACAGTGGACTCAGTACTTACCGTCGTAAGTGTCACTTTTTTAACAATAGACTCATGTCTACTGCTATACTCACTAGCGCAAGTGTCACCTTTTGACAATAGACTCTGGTCTACTGCTATACTCACTAGCGCAAGTGTCACCTTTTTAACAATAGACTCTGGTCTACTGCTATACTCACTAGCGTAATTGTCACCTTTTTAACAATAGACTCTGGTCTACTGCTATACTCACTAGCGCAAGTGTCACCCTTTTGACAATAGACTCTGGTCTACTGCTATACTCACTAGCGTAAGTGTCACCCTTTTGACAATAGACTCATGTCTACTGTTATACTCATTAGCGCAAGTGTCACCCTCTTTTGACAATAGACTCGTGTCTACTGCTATACTCACTAGCGTAAGTGGCACCCTTTTGACAATAGACTCTGGTCTACTGCTATACTCACTAGCGCAGTGGCACCCTTTTGACAATAGACTCTGGTCTACTGCTATACTCACTAGCGCAAGTGTCACCCTTTTGACAATAGACTCTGGTCTACTGCTATACTCACTAGCGCAAGTGTCACCCTCTTTTGACAATAGACTCGTGTCTACTGCTATACTCACTAGCGTAAGTGTCACCCTTTTGACAATAGACTCTGGTCTACTGCTATACTCACTAGCGCAAGTGTCACCCTTTTAACAATAGACTCAGATCGGCGACTACTCTCGTTAGTTGGAGTGTCATCCATTTGACAAAAGACTAAGCCTTGCAACTATACATGTGCCGGTACATGTATATACTCTCGAGTAGAATAGTTGGGTATTTGAAATAGATTAACTCGCAACTACTGGTACTCATTCACTGGCATTAGTGCTACCCGTCTGACAATTCGTATTTCGGAGAGCGCTCTTCGGAAAGAAAACGGTTCGGCTTCAGGACGGATGTAGAGCTCTTCATTCGTGGTTTCAGTGTGATCGCAGCCTACGATTGCCCTATCTCCTATTATAGATTAGGCCTGTGGTCCGCGACAACTCAACAGCGTAAAGGAGTATGATTACACCGCGACAAGATGAACCGTTTCTGTTTTGATTTTCAGGGGCAACATTGACGGGAGCAAGCCGTGGACACCTGGCGAGCCGTGCAATGGTTGTCCTTACTGCCATGAAAAGCTCTGTGGTAGGTTATCCAATTTCCTCTGATTTCACCGAAAGAGTTTTGTTTGGAATAATCATTCGGAAAGTTACAAATAAGGCCCCCTCCCACAAATAGTCAAGGTATTTTGTGGTTATTTGTCAGATACTCTGCTATTAATTAGCATCTTCTTCGTTTGCCCTAAGGGAATATTTCTTCAAGGTTATGCGTGTGTTGGCCCGACCGAGGCCGAAGAAGGATTCCGGTGTGACACCTGTGATTATTCCACAAATTTCAGTGCCTCCATTTTATATAAAGCGAGACCATGACTTTTCAATAGGAGGAAGCACAAAAAACCGTGTCAGTTTATCTTTCAGGGTTCCCAAACAATGAGATTGAGAAACCGTAACCGACACTCAAAAGCGTTAAACCGGTTCCCCGTGGCTCGAGATTCCGACCTCGGCGTGCCGGTGATGCAATCTCCTCATGACAATGTGGATTTGTCCTATATTTGTCGAACTGATTAACATACCGGAAGGAAATGTATATAAATGTACAGTGCATCATGAAATTGCTGTTGTAAAATACCATTTGGCAAACTCTTTTAGGTACCGCCATTTTGGTTAAAAATATATTGATAACCTAAGCAATCAGAACTTCTTCAAAATAAAGTGAATGCCCATTTTAAACCTGGGAAGCTTTTCTCGAGAAAACTGAGAGCAGACTCCCGCCCTTGAAAATTGGCATTCACTCTGTTTTGAAGGAGTTCTAATTGCTTTGGAATTTCAAAGTCTAGCCCAAATGGTGGTGCCAAAAATGGTGGACCCTAAAGTACCCTATTCGTCAGCCTATAAACACAACCCCTGTTTTCTCTTCTCTAGTCCCCAAGGAACAGTGCGAAAGTGGCGCCATCAAATGTGGTAGGTATTAGTAAACAGTTTTGTTCTTCATCCAAGGAGTATACCGGAAGTGCGTAACGGCGGAATTTATTATAGGGAACATGAAGAGGTTGAAACGCAATATTCAGCGAACCTCCTTCTCGGAGATTTTTTAATCAAGTTTAGGTGTACTATGGATGTAACGTGCTTTATATCTAAATTAGGCCATTGAAGTAGTCCAATCTATCCACTTATGTTTACGCCCTAATATATGCCTCGCGCCGGATTTCAAAGGAGCTCATCAAGACAAAGTCGAACTCTTTCTCATGAAAGTTTCTCAGGCTATTAATAATGATTAGTAAGCTATATGATTGCGCAAAATATCCTTACGTCTCCTCAAATGAGTGGCTTTTAATGCACTGGGTTCATTCGATCATTATGTTCTTGGTAGCGCACCTGGGAACAACCCCTCCCCCGGAGATTCGGGACGTAACAGATGGTCACCGCCTACCATAAAGTGCAACATGGATAGGAAAGCTTAAAGCTCTGTACACACTGACAACATTTTGGGAAACATGTTGGCCAACATGTTGTCCAGGTGCGATGTTATCGAAAATGTTGGCAGTGTGTACAGTTCGGAAACATTCGGAAACATTCGGTAACATGTTGGCCAAATGTTGCTCAAATGTTGTCGAAATAATACAAAATCAATTTTGTTGCCGAGTGTTGTCGAGTTTTATCCAATCAGAAATAGGCCACAAATCACATGATCTACCTGAAGCCATGTGATGTAGTCAAAATAGCAGCCTCCAGCAAGGAATGGTTATTGAGTGAAGTGGAACAACTTATCGCAGTATGGGAAAGTTGTGCCTGTTTATGGGATGACAGTAGACAGGAGACAGTGGTAGGCCCCATGCTGGTCTCTCATATATATCCATGGTCTTGTCCACACTCTTTTCTCATCTTTACGTCTTCTTTGCCTCTTTCAATCAGGATACGTAAAATTATGGCAGAGCCCCCGACAATGCATCTTCTTCTCTTGGAATCTTCCGTTGTTTATGAATTTCCCTCCAAAATCCTCATTTTCTCAGAAACATTCGATAACAAGTTGCCCAACATGTTGTCGAATGTTGTCATGTGTATACAGGGCCAAATTTTCGATAACATCGCACCTCGACAACATGTTGGCCAACATGTTTCCCAAAATGTTGTCAGTGTGTACAGAGCTTTAATCTGTTTTCTATTTATAGAATGTCAGCGAAAGTGTGAGCATTGCGGGTCGGTGACGGATGACTGCAAGTGTATATGTCCGGAGGGGACTCACGGGGAATTTTGCGAATGTGAGTAGAATTTCGCGAATGTGAGTAGAATTTCGCATATAAAACGACGACAAGGACAATAGGTGAACCTGTATAAACAACGTAATGTGAAAATATGTTCCCTCTTTGAGGGCGTCCATACACATATAAGAAACAAACAAGACACGGGCTGTTGGTCACAAATCAAGACTTCAGGTCCGCCTGTCACGTGATTGATATTGATGTATGCGGCGGATTTTCTTTTAACAATGTTGCCAGGCGACAGACTAACCTAATACCACTAGGTCCCGCGTGGTGGCGCTAACTGTTAGTTTTTCATATGAGTTGTCTGTTTCAATCATACTAGCAGATTTAATTCAATAAAATATTTCATGTTCGAAAATCGACGACCAACTTCTGTAATATACGTTGTCCCTTCGCATAAGCTCCCGATAGGTGGCCAGTGTCACCCGTAACCACTATTGGCCAATTACGAGCCACTCTCTGTAATGTAATGCAAGAGAGTGGTTAAGTCACTCTACCAACAGCCACATTTATCTCTTGACCATGAATATGACTTTTGACTTTAGACTATTGACTGACTATGACCAGTTTTTTTATAGATCTATGTAGGAACAAGAAGATAGAGTGTCCTAGCTTCACTAAGGCCGACTGCGATAAAGATGGAACTGGCACCCCAAAGGTCGTGTATGACTTTTGTGACGTGACCTGCGAAAAATGCAGTAAGTATCAGCTGCCTGGTGTATACTGGTGGATATCGTCCTCCTCGCGCATGACCGCAACTAGAATGACTAGATGACGTCATTCCGTTCCTACTTGCATTGGGCTCGATGGTTGGGGGCATAGGCATATGATTCTCATGAGACTGTTAGGATTTCTAGTCACGAGAAAGTTTGAGACTAGCGCATAAACATCGTGGTGGAAACTTCAGCGCTATCTCTCCTCCTGGTTACAATAATTTATGTATAATCATCAATTAAAATATTTATATAGCGCCTGATTCGAGGAAACAATTTCCTCGACTCTCAGGCGCTGTTGAAAAAAGCATGCCTGAATAAGTGAGTTTTTAGAACGTGCAAAGACGTTTAGAATGTGCAAAGACGTCACAAACATGAAGGCCAAACTGGGAGAGAATATGTATACATATCATGTCTATGTCTGCGTGTAAGGAGATTGTATCGTTACTCAAGGTGGACGGAAAGAATCCCGTCACCATGGAGTTCTTCATCAGGTTTCACAAAGAGTTTTATATAATTTGAATTTCTTTTATTTTGA
The DNA here is from genome assembly GCF_910592395.1 of Lineus longissimus. Taxonomy (NCBI): domain Eukaryota; kingdom Metazoa; phylum Nemertea; class Pilidiophora; order Heteronemertea; family Lineidae; genus Lineus; species Lineus longissimus. Next base: position 4,397,658 of record NC_088318.1, read on the forward strand.
ATTTACGTTCCTTGACGTCATCAAGTTCTCTGACCATTCTTTACTTTTTCCAGCACAGAACACAAACACATCGTGGACTTGTGGAGCTGAGAACTATCAAAACACATTCACCCGGTTTGCAAGTAAGAAGCATTTTTATTACAGAAACTATAACAAGAAACGCTTATAGAAATGGGTAGTTTTGTGTAAGGAGAGTCTATTTCATGAGAAAACGGCAATCCGCCCTTTGGTAGTTTTACACCAAAACCATAGTAGTTGACGAAATTTATTTGTAAGTCTCTGAAACAACCCACTCACAATGGAAAAATCAGATAAAACGGGAAAGTATAAGCCGGTGATGCAAACGACCCTTGGGGGCAAATATCTGATTGTTAACCAGGCAAACCTGCGCAAATAACTAATTTCATAATCACTTTTTCCAGGCAATCCGGAATACGGCTATATGGTAACGGGGAGAAATAACACCTATTGTGCGTTCCCCTTCCGGTACAATGGTAAATACTACGATAGTTGCATCAAGTACGGGGACACCGATTGGTGTTCTCTCTCCACTGATTACGACAAGTACAAGACCTACGTCACGGGTTGCAGAAAAATCAAGACAACGGGCGGAACTGGCAATGGCGACAACTGCGTGTTTCCTACCGAGTACAAGGGGAAGTACACTCAGAAGTGCATTGTGGACGATAGTGATACTACAAAAACGTGGTGTGGCACAACTGCCAACTACCCCGTCGACAAGAAATGGGGATACTGCGACCTGGCTGCGAGTGGTTTGTAATAACCGTTCAGTCGAACCTGGCGGGAGGGACGGAACGTCCTTCCTTGGCGAATACCGAATACTAGCATCCAAAACCTTAGACATATAGATATTTTGAGATGCAATATCAAGGACATTACTCAGAAAGGACAATACCATCTGACGTGCATATGTGTCTATATCATGTAGTTCGATGATGGGAATAAATTCTCCGCGCAAACGAAAATAAAATATTTTTAGTTTTCTTAGCGGTGGCCAGATTACCCATCCTCTTTTACTCATGATTACGTGAGAATCAGAACGGTTCATTACGCGGGAGCCAGCTGACGGTTCATGACATGCCGATCACTTGAATTTGCCTGATATTTAGTTCGATGCCCTCACCCCACCCCCCTACGTGTACTCAGACCAGTCAATGCCTTTTATTTCGAAGAATTGATTGTTTTGATACACCCTGTAGTTAAAAGGCTATGACACCAATATCACTGTTGGGCCGCATCGCGTTGTGTTCGGCACCCGAACAATAAAGTTCACTGGCAGGTCACCTTATCATGTCAAAAGGTCCTTGAGATCATGACATAACGCTCGCGGGTGTAGAATGTCTCCAGAAAATCAAAATATCGCGAGTTACGTGAGATGAGGCGCAACTTTCACCTTAAAGAGATCTAGTCGTGACGCAAATTCTTTATTTAGACCAGCTGATCGTAATAAAAATAACTGAATTGATGACTACCTCTTCCTGCAGTTCACTGACTGGAGTCAGTAACGTTATGCAATGTTACCCAGATGCCCATAGCTCATAATCAACTAATGTACCTGAGGGGAACTCGAAACGGCTAAGATTTCATTCCCGACTAAGGTTTTAACCGGGCCGTTCAAAACTCCTCATTTTCATAAGCGTTTCGTGATAAGTTTCCTTTAAACATGTTGTCGTTCTATAACTGTGTTTTATTGCGATTAGTAAGAAGGAGGTGTTGAGTCGGCACCGTTGAAGCAGTTACGCAAGTCGCCCAAATTAGCGTGCAACGTATTACGCTTCGTTATGCGGCCGTGTGTGCGCGCGAACAATTTCGCCGCGCGTTGCTTCACACAGAGGGTCTTGACAGGTTTCGAGTGAGCCTTCGATCTAGTAGGCCCATAATGATTTGCAGCTGACCGCTGGTGCCTACCCCGGATGCTCACCCATTCTCCAAGCAGATTGAAGGATATTCCCTCTGCAAATACAGGTTTCCATTACACCATGAGGTCCCGGATGTGTCACAGGCGCGCGATGACATCAGAATCAACAAATCACATGATAGCGACCGATCAGTCTACAAAACCTATACACGTTATGCAAAAATCACTCATAAAATCTAAGTGAGCTGATCGATCGCTATGAATCTGGTATTTTCACGTACTTGTGAGAGTAGCGGCCAGTCATGCCTGTGTTGTCGGACAAGGAACGAGATTATTTACGGATAACGTTAACACAGATAACGGTGACACAGAAAAACGAGAAGGCACGGACACGGAGACATCATGCCGTCATCGCGCCGCCAGCATTGTCTTTGATAAGATAGTTTTGGTCAGTGTATGATACCTGGGTGTTGACCAAGATTTGACCCCAATGGGTCGAAAACAAAATCGTTTAAATTTATGGACCCCCAGTTGTTTTCATGGAAAAGTTTGAATGAGACACAATCAGAAACACCTCTCCAGATGTGAAACGACATCCGAGTTTAGTAATAGTGCCCATCCTTCTGTCTCTTTGTTTTGCTAGTCGCTGTACCGAAACTCGAACCCAATTGGATGTTTACGTGAACACGAATGGTCTTCCTTCCTTTTCGACAGAAGTTACATAAATAACTTCAGTTGACCTGGTCCGGGAAGGTCATTCAGTCAGAAGACGCTGAGGGGACAAGGAGTCGGGAGGCGGATTTTTATTCTATCAAAATGAGAGGATCCTTATTTCAAGTCCTAGTTTTCGTGATTCTTCTGGAGTTATTGGCATGTGTTTGGTAAGTACCTGTAGATAGAGATCGCTGTCAGATATCTTCCTCACAGACATAATTAGGCTAGTGGTGTAGAAGTTTAGTCCTCGGGTATAATGTCCGGCCGGGGAACAAAGAATCCTATGTGATTTTAATCCCTGAGGTAGTCGTGGCCTCTATATTGAAATATGATATTTCATTATCATGAAATTATAAAAATATCAGACGCCATCTAATTGGTGATGCCGAAATTTATTAGGTAACAGCCTGAACAGTGCATTACAAAATTTGGTCGGCTAGTCCTTGGAGTAACCAGACTAAAGTTTTGTCCTGATCCTGTATACATTTGTCTTGTCCTCTTTAAAGTTCTTCAGGTTCATTGAGCACCTCTGTTAACAGAACACCTCCCTATTAAAAACACTGATCTTAGTCCAAAGCCTGTAACTTCATACAATTTGACCTCTGTCAATTCTCTATTGACAAGCATATCCTTGCTATCAAGGACAGCATTTCTCAGCTCAAAGAGTGTCCCTAATGGCGAGGTTTTACTGCTTAAAATGTACCAACATCGTGTTTTTCAGTAGTGCTGGCACTCTTCAGGACCGATTAAACTTGATGTGGGAACACACCGATCTGGATAAGGATGAACGAATGTCGAGAGGGGAGCTGGCAAATATCTACAATTCATTCGATGTTGACCGTAAGCAAAATTTTTGTCATCATATAACTGCCGGTTGAAAGAATGTCATCTTTCATAAAATATATTGTCAATTCAACAAAAATAAATGACGCGTGCGTTGTCGCAAACGAATGAAGTGAAAACCTTCCCAAGCCTCAAACAAATCGAACTTGCCGCGTGCGTTGATACAAAAATATTGCAGTCAATAAAAGATTCACGCCAAACTCTTCAGCACTGATGTCATTGTCCCTTTATCTTCCAGACAACGGGCGGATCCATCGGGAAGAGTTCGTGAATGAGTGGATACGGCGCACGCCTGGTCCGGGGGCTGAGATGCAAGCCCGCGGTATCTTCCAAGTGGGCGATGTCGACCACAACGGAGTCATTGCAGAGAACGACCTGGCTGATCTCTTCGTTCAGTTTGACCGCAGAAGTAAGTCAAAGCATTCCTTGCATTGTCGGATTGTAAAAATCTTGTAAAAATGTCAAAATATCTCTTAATAGTTGTAAATGTGAACGAAGTTTCCGAACACACTGCGTACGTGTTGCAGTTTTGAATGATAGTTTTAATGTAAACGAAGTTTCCGAGCACACCGCTTGTTGTTTGGAAATGATAAATTTCATGCAAATGAGGTTTCCGTGGATACTGCTTGTTGATTGGAAATGATAGTTTTGATGTAAACGAGGTTTCCGAGGATACTGCTTATTGTTTGGAAATGATAGTTTTCATGTTAACGAGGTTTCAGACTGCCAAATAGTGACAGTACATTTATATGATTTCCTCTTGCGAGAAAAATAGATATGATACCTTAACTGTTTCTCTTTCAGGAGACTATACGGTCACCAAGAGAGAATTCATGTTCATGTGGAAAGGTGTAGGTATACTCTCAGATATAAAGGTTTGCCAGCGGGTTTATTGGAACCCAAATGCTTTTCGAAGAGCCGAAATGCTCTCTGGAAAACCGGAATTGTTTTTTTTGACAAAAAATGGTTCGTAGGAAACCGTTTGAAAAATGTCCATGTATTCTGAAGGTTTCGTGAACCAAAACGACAAAGTTTGAGCACTACAAAAATTCTATATCACCACGGACATTAGTGTTCATGATGTCATAGAACATAACTTACTGTTTTCTACTAAAAAAATGAGGATGTTTTAACGACATGTAGCATGCCTAAACGTGTACTTGGTTAGAAATACGTTCAGAAACTGATACCCACTGACTCAATTGGGAAAGGTTGGCTATACTTCCGTCTTTCAGAAATACTTTGCAATATTCAAACATTTCAAGGTGTGGTTCTTCATTCAACGATTGAAATTGATATTGAACTTCTGTAAAAACATGCAGTAGTGTATGACCGTAGGCGTTGAGTATCAACGCTGTTGCGTGGACGTCCGATAATTTAAACACTGTACATGTACACGTCAATATTCATCTCACTAGTTGCGCTTCCACCTAGCAAATCCCCGTGTTTTTTGCGCTTCCACCTTAGAATTGCCGTTCTTAAATAGACCCGTGTGTGAAAACCCCGTGTCTATTAGCCCCATCGAGCTCGAGCTCGATGGGGCTAATTTTGACGCGGGGTTTTCTAATAGGTGGAAGCGCAAGAAACACGGTAATATGTAGTTCCTTAGCACGGCGACAGATGGCGCGTTCGATTTCTGTAATTGCTGTCGCTTCGGCGCATGCGTGATACACACATCTAACCTCCACATTTACAAAACACAGGAGAGGAACTAACTGCAGCGGCACCTGTCGCCGGATCGACTAAAAATATCTTATACTGATTTTATAGGTGGAAGCGCTCGCCGGGTTTTTTACACACGGCGAAGGCATGGGTGTCGAAAAACCCGGGGATTTTGGATACCTGCCGGACACAGTAAACATTGCACATGCCAGTGCACGAACCACGCCTTTACGATCCAATGTAGGTACATGTACCGAATATCCTTTTCTTTCTTTCAGATTTTTAAGGCCCTTGCCGGAAGGAAAAGAAGGACTGCGGACTTCAGCGCTCTGTATAAATAACCACGGACAAAAGCTTCTCATTTTAAAAAGATGACATGGAACGAAAGCCTTGTGTAATAAAAGTCGATAAGGAAATATTTTAGGCCTATCTATTCGACGTGATTTCGCTCATTGCGATTTTTGCGTTGTTTTGGTGCAGTGCAGCGTGAGAAAGCACTGCATACGATTGCGACAACGCATCCGGCACCGATCCGGCAGCACAGTGCTTCGTTATTTCGTGCCACACTGCACCCGGACAGCGCAAAAAAAAATCGCATTCGTTGTGAAATACATGCGAAATCGCGTCAAATCACATTCAGCGGAAATTCCCTTACCCTGCACTTCACTTTAAACAATTTAAGCCTGAGCTTAAATTGAGTTCGTCGCATATTGAGTTCGTCGCATGAGTGAAAAAAACGGACGAAATGCATTATTCGAAAAACTGCATGTATGGTACTTAAGTATATATTCACTGTGTATGGGATCTCCAACGCATTCAACGCGACGTGCGCTTTGGCAATATACATGTATGTTGACATCGTAGCTCCGACTGGCTAATGCGAAGCATGCAAACACAGGCTTGTATGGTGACCCTCAGTACGTGTGCAGGTGTGAGTTTCCCGCTGGCAACATATTCTACGCGCTAAGGTATTAGATATAATGGGTCTCTCTTTAACATTATCCTATTTCGTCATAATGATACAAAAAGCAATTTCCCCGGGGGGCCGGGGGATATTGATGCGAAAACGAATACAGTCTGGATGCCACATATACCGAGTGTACACTTTATCCCCATATGACCTTACAACTCCCATGACATTATTGGTTGCATTTCGATCAAATGATCTGGTCCTTTTGTGGTTCATTTTATAGGAAATTCGATGTCTATCTGCTGTAGTTTCAGAAATAAAGTAGAATTATCGAACAAATTGTTCGTTTTTTCATAATTACCATTATGCTTCCCGGATTGCAATTGCCGTTTCCCGAATATCACGGATAGTGACTATTTCTACAAGACCACTGTGAAATTTCTTAGCCACTGCATGCGGTAGCATCTACCGATATCACATCATTGCAGACCCTAAACTGCTATCGGTGCTTATCAAATGATCATCATGCCGATTTACTGGCGTTGAGCGTATGTCCATTCTTCCGTGAAACAGCCGACTTGGACATAAGACTTGTTGGTTTTCCGTACAAAACTGGCTTCCAGCAGACCCGCAACTTCTCCAAATAGGATCACCGATAAGTCATTGAACTGCAATAAACTATGCAATAGAACGGGGAGTCGCCTTGGCATGCCTGAAATTCGCAAGGCATGTCCAAAACCGCCTCGCAGCACTGGTGAAAATTATTAACAAAGATCAGCATTAGTGTGATGCTACCAGTGGCGGCGCATGGTGTCAAGCAGGGGCATTATCCTCCTGGCTTGGTAAATTCTACGCCCAAGTGAGTTGTCCCTTTAATGACTGATGTTCACCGCCGGTATGTCGGCAGGATGAGCAGCTGTTGATCAAATGTGGAGATTTCGCATATTTTTAGATATATTTCCACTTGGCTTTATATGGTGTTCATAAAATCTTCTTCAAGTGGCACGGTTTTCAAGGAGACCTCATAGGCGAGACGTTATCGAAACCTCATTCACGACAGGCAAGGTCTTCACCCGCCTCAAAATCTCTTCTTTTCGAAGAGTGTTGGGATGATGAAAAATCGCAGGAATGCACTTTTCGTTAAGTTCAGGTAGGGTATATGACATTATTTATGATGATGATCTTGCCAGCGAATAAAGGATATGCTAAATACGAGGATAAAGCCTTATATGCGTCATGTGTCGCAGGTCATTGCTTATATGATTCATGATAATTCAACCTAGGGAGAATTATCTCCGTGAGCCGGCCATCTGCACTTATTAGTAGGTATTAGTAGACACTATGAATATTTAGTGTGTATAATCAGCGTCTTCCTCTACTTAACATTTGCATGTACTTTTTAGTCCTACAAAGAAATGTACCTCTTCCCATAATGGATTAAAACTATCCCTAAAACATAAAACCGTCTTAATTACTTGCCCTGAAGGTGATTTGTGGATTTACGTCCAACGCCCTCTGGACACGTAATTACATTTTTTTTCATATTTCTGGATAAGCCCTGCTGATTGTAATTTCCTAAAGCAAGAAAGAAATATACTTTCACGGCGGACCTTGAACAGAATGAGGTTTCAGTCTTATCCATCCGAGGCCAGAATTAAGGTGAAATAAGTGAATAACGCCTACCTGCTGCTTGACCCACTGATGCAGGAGGCCCTTTGTTCAAATGTCTTCGCGGCGGATGTAACTGAAAAACTATCATCATCTTGAAAAAACAGGCCATCAAAGTTGCGAATATAAAGATGCACGGATCAGCCGATACAGATCATGATTGTCTCTGTTTCAAAAATACACAGAGACATCGAGACAAAAATAACGGTTTTTGATATTTTTTTTGGAAACACTTTTATGTTTTTTCGGAACAACACAAAATGCGACCACTGAAGATTTTTTTAGGGAAGTAAAATTCAATGCCCATTCATCAGTGTTCTGTAACTGTATACCCTTTTTGAGTTGTCCATGTTTTTGTTACTATAGTCATCAGTGTTCTGTAACTGTATACCCTTTTTGAGTTGTCCATGTTTTTGTTACTATAGTCATCAGTGTTCTGTAACTGTCTACCCTTTTTGAATTGTCCATGTTTTTGTTACTATAGTCATCAGTGTTCTGTAACTGTATACCCTTTTTGAGTTGTCCATGTTTTTGTTACTATAGTCGAAAGTTTGTTTTATAAGCTCAGAACTATTTTGTTTTTTAAGCGTGAGACGGTTCCACCAGCCGGACAAGGGCAAGGGCAAACAGAGACTAAAGCGTTCCGGTGCAAGGTAGTGTCTATGACTTTGGTCAACTTGGAGAAAGAATCGGTCTACGTCAACGCCTAAAGACGTCTATACACTTTCTGACTGCGTCAGGCTATTTTTTATTGCGTAATAAAAACTATGGTTAGTATTCCAATGTAAATTTGTATCAGACGTCTGATATTAATTGGAAATAAGTATAAATGGTTTCTCGAGGTGATCATGTGACCAAATGAGTTGAGAATCCGTCAGCAGCTTAGTAAGTATATACAAAGTGATATTTTATTGGCTTACAAAACAATCCGTGGGGTATTTTTTTAAAGAAAGGGAAGAACGTCATTCGTTCCGGTAAGCTTTTAAGTATGAATATCCATAGAAAATATCATCTGCGCATGCGTACAAGATTAAGTATAAAATGGGTTTCAAAGTGACCGGATGGTTAGATACCAGAAAACGGCTGAAAAATGATAACCCGCCTGAAATCTCTCTGGTGTCTTCTCGTCTTGGGCCAATTGGTAAGTCGATTTTGAGGACATATTTGGCTGCTCACTTTCCTTCTTCATCTCTCATTGAATTGTTTTTTTAGGAATAGATGGTTTAAACTACTATTCTGCTCATAGTCCGGTTCCAAACAGTCTCCCGTGAAAATTTTGATATGGAGGTTGCCGACTGGTCTATATCGATAGAGAATTGTGCAGAGAACATGACAATTATGGTTCGTGAAGCTTTCTTCGGTCGGCAACCCTTATACCAAAATCCCTACGGAAGCCTATTTTCGACCGTTTAGAACCGGCGTGACAGCGGATATAGTCCCCCTGGAGTCATAGTCCAGTAGCATTGTATTTGATCAATTAAGCAGCATGATCTATTGTACCGCTAACCCTAACCAAAACATTTAGCAATGCGGGCTATTGTTACACGGACTATCAGCCCTAGGACTACTATCCCTTGCACACTGGAACACTGTTGTTGTGCTTCTTCCCAGTACACTGCACGCTGCTAATCATTACAGAAACGACTTCAGAGACAAGACCATCATTGATTTTCCAAGCCATTTCCAGTTATTTCAAATGCCCGCCATCAAATACTGCGTTGGGTTGTGAAACTGAAATTCGGATGTGATATACGGGTTAATCTTGGGAATAACTGGTGCGATTTAAACTGGTAGTCGACCACGGACATTTTTTTTTAATTGAGGAGTTTGACAAAAGTGGACAGTTTTACCCATTTTAACCATTTTGACTCCAAATTTGAATGACGCCCCCTATGGCCAGGTTGTCAAAATTCAAAATTAATTTTTTCATCAAGTACATGTAATTTATTTATATCTGTGGACTTGCAAAAGTAAATATTTTTTCAATACCTCTCCAAATATGTACTTGATAGTTAAAAACATGCACGCGTCTAATTGATAGGTCTGGATCCTCCAACCTATGAATATTAATTGGTGGTATTGTCTCTTCATTGAAAGATTCTACTTTTTTGCAGGCCTGCGCGCAATTACCTCCGCCCATAGGCGGGGGCTTAGCGGGCGGTGGCGGCGGAATGGGCGGAATACCCAGCGCCAGCGGCCAGATGGGAAAATCGACAACTATCGGTGGTGGGGGAGGTCTACCAGTCGCAGGAAACACTAAAGCCTCAGCTAAAACTTCCACCAAAACTGCTGGTTCAGGTCTGAAGAAACTTACTCAGGTAGGTTACCAAACTGCTTTTAAAATATGATCTTCGAAGCATATGTGGGCCTATTCGCTTTGAAATTTCTGTGTTGGTTAAATTCAAACTTTTATACCTCTTCTTGTACAAGCATTAATGGCCAGAAAGGTATTCCTCGTCAACAAAGAATTACAATGATACGTATATGACATCATCAATATTTCCTTGACAGTGCTATATTTAATCACTTCATGACAAAAGCTATATATACATACATGTGCTTAGTGGTACCAAAACGTTCATGCCACAAGATATTTTTGCTGTTTACGCAGTAGTCGCAGGGGTGATCCATGATTACCAATATTTTCGAGCAAATGGTCCTCTTTCTACAGAACCCTTTCCTCCCAATGAAAGAGTACATGTAGTTCCAAAATTATTGATTTTTGAGGAAAACAATGGGGACTGAAGGTATTCATTGAGAAGAATTTTCACTCCTTTTTTTGAAATAGCATTCCGCGAAGATGACGTCACTGCAGCTGCTGCCCTCTATTTCCCCATCGCTATATTACAGGCAATGTCGGACAAACATGCGGTTTCGTAATGGATTCAGGCTTTCTAACTAGGGCAGTTAGATTCAATCTGGCACATGTCCAAGTGTTGGAAATACTACATGATTGTTCTGAATATTTCTCTCTCTGACTCTATGGTATCATTCATGCTAAAAACAATGCAGGGTCAAAGATAACTGACTTTGAAATAAGCTCAAATGCGTAGAAATAAGTGTCGATGTCCGACTGTCACGTGACTAAAACGTCATCAATATCTCATGCAAATGACATTGTGAGCTATAAATAGTAACTTCGCGGAATGCTATTCCGCACACCAACGTGATGAGTCAGCCTGCAAAATCTAATTTGCCGGGCAATATCTTGGTCATCAAGCCCAAGATGACGATGATGTTGACGATAAGGACAATAATACACGTAGAATGATTTTAGCTTTTCCGCCCGGTCTGTTGTTTTGTCATGATACGAAGCAGATTTCGCAACCCTTACGAAAAGCGAAGTTCCAAGCACGAAGATATCAAGTGGTGCCATAAAGTCCTGCGCAAATGTATTCACGCAAAACGCGCAAAGCGTTTCTCATACTTAGTACTTGATTTTACATACCTCCTACCTCATCGTTTGTATAGCTCCTCGTTTGTGTTGCGGAATCTGCGTAATGTTATTTTACAACCACAGGGGAACCAACAGCAGCAAAACTTTGCAGCGAAGAACAGCGCGCACACCAACACGATGCTCGGAATGGCCTCTCCGCTGGGTGGCTTTTCCTTGCCCATCCCCGCATTTGGAAGTGGAGGAGCCGGTATAAGTATGCATTTTCACTTCCTAAAGGGACAAATAGGGCTTGATGAGATGTGTTGCTTATTCATTCAATTATGGCTTCGAGCACAACCGTTACTTCTCCAGACAAAATAACTGAAGAATCATTGAACTACGATAAACAATGTACTAGAACGGGCCTAAAAATTCAAATGCCGAGTCAAACATTTCCTCGCAACACTGACGCAAATCATTTTTATAGATGTATAAGCGTGCCAGTGCCGGTGTAATGTTTTTGAGTGTTTCTGTTTTTGAGTGTTTCCCCTCATTGTTTGGGAACGCTCAAAAATAGATTGACGAGTTTTTCTGTGTATCCCCCCTATTGAAAAGTCATGGTCTCTCTAGCTGCCTATTGTTTGGAAACACTGACACATGGGAAACAACCACATATGTTACACCGGCGCAAAGTGTCAGGCATGGGTGTTATCATCCTGGCCTGGTACATGTAAAGCCCACGCCCGAATTGTCCATTCAAGACCCCCGAAGCATTTCATGCTCATAATTAGCATAATTTTTTAAATAAACTTGTCTAAATATTCTTATTTTTCTAATTTCTTTTTTAGCGACCAACTGCGGCACTGCACCAGTAATTCGTCATAGTAAGTTGAGCAGCAACAAGAATTCCCCGGGTGATTCAGTCGACTATAAATGCAGTCCGGGCTACAAGGGCAACGGGAAGTCCTTTACTATCACGTGTGAAAGGAAGGGAATGAACTTAAAATGGAGCAGCAGTAACGGCTTCCAATGTTTGCGTAAGTTTAGCTACACCTCCTTTTTTCCCCCTTAAAAATCATAATTTGAACCCCTTTATCCATCCAGTTATCAGCGTGTTAGTAATCGTTTCCGCTTGATATTGTAAGGACAAATCTCATTTAGAAATTAATTCGCCAAAAAAACTACGTGTATTTTATGGCAATTTTTACTACCTTGGTAGTGCCTATATAGCGCCGACTGTAAAATTACAAGTGTTTTAACTATCAAAATAGTACCTGTAGTAATTTAGTATTTTTTTTCTAACTAATGGTTATTTTCATTGTTATTTTATCAATTTCACAGTTGGTGCGATGGTAACTATACCAGATGAGTTGTTTTCACTAATAAATTTGAACAGTGCAAGCCACCCGTGTTCTATCATATTATCTCATATTTATCCCTCAACTTCAAACTTCAAAGGCGCGGAAAACGCCCTTTTCTCTTCAACCCACACGAAAAGCACTTAGCAAAGATAAACATACAATTATCACCCGCGCTTAGCTCTTTTTACTGCGGAATATAGAGCGTAATATTCAAACGATGGCCAACAAAAAATAGATAAGAATACTTACATTTACAATATCTACTCTTCAATTTAAATCAGTACAATCACAGGATTTTAAAATTATTGCTCACACCTTTTTAATATTGTATTTATGATTATTTGTATGTTTTAAATGTAGATGTTTGTTTCCATCGCTCCTTTAGGGACGTTTTATGAATACGTTATTATTGTTATTATTGTTCTATGATAATTATTTAGGTAAAATGTGCAAAAACGTCAAACCCGTGGTTGATGCGACAACAAGTTCCACTAGCTGCGGTACTGGGGAGAAAATCCAATACGTCTGCAAAAAAGGTTATGAAGGCTACGGTGGCGTGGATTATGTGAAGTGCCTGTCTGATGAGGCTTGGACTACCACAAAGTTTCAGTGCAAACGTAAGTTACATGTAAAATTAGTAGGAACACGACAAGAGGGTATCGGGCCACCCTTTTTTATTTGTTGGATTACAACTAAGTGTGTGACTTTTACACTGTCTTGACGTATTCCGGCCGATGACGGCATTAGGGAGTTTTCGCGAAAAACCCGAAAAACCAACGCGAACGCCTATCCCATTGATGTTGAACAATGGGAAAGGCATTCGCGTTGGCGTTTCGGGGATTCGCGAAAAATCCCTATTTACAAAAGCGCGTCGCGATTACTTTTAGTACATAGGCCTACTTCTCATTTTGACCCTCAAGCCTTGGATCCACTCCGCCGACCCGGACTCCGTTACACCAACCCTTGACGCAATACGCAGATCTGCCTGTATAAGTTGGCTCTATTATTCCTCACCAGATCGCACACTACCGCCGAAAGTCACCAATCAGAAGGCCTGTAACAAGAGCGCACTTTGATTATGATCTAACCAACCTCGCTTCTAGTCTTCTACGTTCAAAAACGCTTTGTCGAAAGTGTATATTTGCAGCATGCCAAGACTGGAGGCGAGAATGAATAACTTACTCATTCATGAAAAATCACAATTTTGAAATCAGTGTTCTGATTGGCTCACCACAACTCGAGGAGCACGAGATACAGAATTGGTTGAGAATGATACTACTAGGCCCGACATCTTCCTCTGTTTGCATAACCAACTCTCTAGTAGGTTGTTGCCACATTTTTGCACCAGTTAAATATGCTGACATTTGAAAGAAAGACGTCCTTCTTTCAGAGATCGTGTGTGGTGAATCGCCAACAGTGCTCTATGCCACGCCCAACCATTCGGGCCGGACATACAGTACCACTGTTAAATACACTTGTAAGGCTGGATTCAAAGCCACGGGGAAACTCGAAGTAACCTGCGACGAGAAAAAACAGTGGACTCCAGCAATCACCGCGACATGCAAAGGTGAGTAGCCGGACAATACTGTGGCTGGGAAAGACCATCACGTGATCCTTTTTTTCTTTGACACGAAAAAGAAATATTTCCTGTAATATTTCGATCGATGGACATGATGGATTTATCTCGATCGATCGAGGAATTATCTCCTCAATCGATCGATATATTTTTTAGGAATCTTTTTGTGTTAAAAAGAATCATGTGATCGCCTGCCTTTCCCAGCCACCACAGGGCAACAAAATGAATGAAATTTTATTTTGTTTCGAGCAGAATAAAGTTACATTACCGCGAACGAGAGGTCCGGTGATGTTTGGACAGCGTACGTGTCGTGCAGAAACTGAATGGGCTCGTTTTCGAAATAGTTGATAACTAACGATGGTTCACATAAGATGACTGTATATTCTTCAAGATAAAATCATATATATTGCAACTGCACAAAAAAAACATTCTACACTATGGCACAGCTTGAACTAGACTAACAAATTCTAAACCCAATTAACTAACATATACACAAACGGGTTACACCCAAATCCAGCAACAGAATTCAGTTTCATTCCTATACACATTAAGAATCAAGGTAACAATTCGGTGTATTCCTGTTTCGCCTATTCCTGTTCCGCCTATTCCTGTTTCGCCTATTCCTGTTTCGCCTAATTCCTGTTTCGCCTATTCAAATGTATTGCTAACCTCCCCACAGACGTAGGAATATGAACCGTCCCTTACTGACCGACCAAACCCGAGGAGAGCCACATATGTACGCATTGAAACAATACGTCAATGGAGAGAGGGACATAATGAGTTACGTTGATGGGTTTTACAGCTGATTTTGATCAAATAATTATGAGAATGTACAATATTATGTATTTTTATCAAAAACTCATGAATTCAGTTTTCATAAAATATACGACTGCTTTACTCTACTTAATCTATTAGTTTTTACTGTGTGTCAGTATGGTCCTATGGTCCTATGGTCAAATAAGTCCCGGACTGTCCCCGCTTTCAAGGTGACTCTTTCAAAACGGTCATGGCATAACAAAGTTGATGGCATTTGATTAGTCAAATTGTCATCACATCGTTAACATCATCCAATTGTCCCCTCACATTTTCCCCATAAAATGGACATGCATCCCTAAGGTTCCCCGTGGGAGAGTCGATTTATTGTAGGGGTACTGGAAAGTAGGCGAAACAGGAATAGGCGAAACAGGAATAGGCGAAACAGGAATTTTGTAGGCGAAACAGGAATAGGCGAAACAGGAATAGGCGAAACAGGCATAAACCAACAATTCACTAGCCATTCACTATAAGCTTAACTACTTTTCTGACTAGAGTTAGTCAATTCACAATATAGGCGCGAACAGAAACCACCAGCTGTACCAATACCGAAGGGTTCGCCCCATCCTCGGCACCCAGTGGTTTTCCATATGCTCCAGCTCTCGCTATTACAAACCCCTGGGGAAATCCATGCCCTTCAGACGGATTGTAGCGGTAGAAAAAAAAGCGCCCAATCAGAGCGTCGGTTGTATTTGAGTCTCGGAAATTCGTAAACCACGGACCCAGGAATTAATGCTCTCAGATGCACTATCAATTGTATAGTCTTTTGCGCCATAGGGCTCGGGTCCGAGGTAGGTTAGTTAAATTTCAATCAGCGCCATGAAACGCGTATTTTCATTAGCTGCTATTTTTAGAACATCCGGGTATTTATGAAAATTCTGAATTTTTCAGTGCTGTTCCTTCGTATTGCGCGCACCCCGCTGCAAATTTATTTCATTACTTAATTAAAACACAATTACACGTCTACACAATGTTTAACAGCATAGACTCGATAAGGTATAAAACGATTTAACGATAGGATTATCTTAAACTTTATTCATATACATTTTATTGTCATATAAAACACTATATATACATACATTACGCACAGTGTATCAGGTTATCAGAACAGCCACCCTTCGCTGTCGATTCTAATGGATTTTCTCAGGGTTTTGTATGGGACGTAGGAGTATCAAAAACCTGAAGCTCAGGATGGGTTCGCCCATACAATCTCCGATGATACGTCATGCTAGTCATTCAACAGTAGCAAAAACTAACTTAGCCTGTGAATCGCGATCACTTTCAGCTATCACGTGCCAGGCGCCGACCTCCATCGCTAACACGGACATGACCAAGAGTAACACATACCCAAGTGTTGGGAGTACCGTCACGTACGGCTGTCAGTCTGGCTTTAAGAGTAACAACCAGAACAATATCATCACCTGCGATGCAAATGGGAAGTGGGATCCTTCACCGAATTCAATCACGTTCAAATGTGCAAGTAAGTTTGACTCCACGGGTAACTGTATTCAAATCTGATGTGAAGTATGATTCTATGGGTAAGCTGTATTCAAATCTGATGTGAAGTATGACTCCATGGGTAAACTGTATTCAAATCTGATGTGAAGTATGACTCCATGGGTAAGCTGTATTCAAATCTGATGTGAAGTATGACTCCATGGGTAAGCTGTATTCAAATCTGATGTGAAGTATGACTCCGTGGGTAAGCTGTATTCAAATCCGATGTGAAGTATGACTCCATGGGTAAGCTGTATTCAAATCTGATGTGAAGTATGATTCCATGGGTAAACTGTATTCAAATCTGTGAAGTATGACTCAGTGGGTAAGCTGTATTCAGAATTCATGATATGTAGACTTCCCTCAGTGGAATCTGCACTAGCACATGTTATCATCTTTCATTTCAGAGAACACGTGTCCCTCTCAACTGGTAAAAAAAGTCAACGCCAAATACACTGTGACGCAGGCTTCTATCGGCGGCACTGCCATATACAGTTGTCACGCAGGGTACAAAGCCACTGGCACACCACAGGTCACGTGCCAATCAGATGGCACATGGCTGTATAAAGCATTCACATGCACACGTAAGTATGTCCATCTTGAACAAATAGGCTTTGAAATGAAAACTCCTTCGAACTTATTAAGGAATATTAGTGATACAAACCATATATATAGGGAACCTCAATGTTATAGAAATTCTTTCGAAAACGTTTTAACGACACATTCGTAAGATTTTGACCTACCGAACTACAATTGTATTTATGACAATATGTCGGTTTGACAGCTCTTCCCGATGACTGATGCCAATGGTTCATTCTGAGAAATATGGGAAGGATGAGTCCGTTGACTACGTGAGGTGTAGCAGGCGGCCTAGATTACATTAGTTTAACCTCATTGAACGTGTACATTCTGCTGGCCGATTGGAATTGAACATCTTCGATAACCAAGGAAACGGTCAATGGACTCTTCTTTCCTGCACCCAATTGACCACAGTGTCCATAGTGCACGGCCGCAGAGCCCATCCATATCTTGGGCAGGTCAGTTTTCACGGCGTTATCCACCACTACATCGGTTACGGGCCACAATGAATCATTTGTGAATGGTGAAATTCAGGGGCGAAAGGAACTGGTGACTGAAAGGACTGCCTTCGATCTTTTCAAAAATCTTTTGACAAAAGATTTCGGTTAATCTAATGTTGCTCGTAACGGTATATCAATTTGAATCGGCCACTTTGTGCAATTTCTACAGCACATTTATGTACAATGACAATGATCGTTTTCAGTCATGAAATGCCCTGCGGTCCCCAACGTCGAAAATGGTGACCCTAGTACGAATGAGAACTCACATGGCACTGTGGTGAAGTATGAATGCGAGGATGGTCATAGACTGATTGCTAGTAACAGCAATGTCATGAAAATCGAGTGCAAGGGATCCACCTGGGATAAGACACCAAGCTTCAAATGCGAAAGTAGGTAAAAGAAAGCGAGATTATTTCTATTGAAACTTTGGCATGAGATATCCTGATTTTCCATGCGAAAATAGCTTCCAGGCGGACCGTGACTTCTCACTGCAGGAGCTCAAAAAAACATTGAAGGTCTAACTGAAATTTGCGAGGGGCCATGTCCATCTAACACCGCACAATATCTTTCTAACACAAGCGCACCAGAAGTCCCTGACGGCGAAGTTCGATGGCGCGTGAAATTGTCAAAAATATCAGAATTCATCACCTCTTCATTGGAGAATATGATAGCCAGGCACAAATCAGGCATGTTACGTACGCAACGGACTTCCGTTATCCTTCTTCTTTCTAAAATTTAGGTATAAATCTTTTTAAATTTCAGAGCTTGTCTGTCCGGAACCGACTTCAACAATAGCAAACGCTGATGCACACAAGGGCTCGGACTATCCCAAGTGGAAGAGCACACTTGAATACAAATGCAAAGTCGGCTACAACACAAATGGATTCTCAGCTAATATGATATGCAAATCCGATGGAAAATGGGATCCATCGCTGGCTAGTGTTTTAAGGGGCCTCAAATGCACTGGTAGGTTTTGTTTGAATCAGTCATTCGATTTGGCGACGATTAAAACTGCTAGTGCCTCATTATGTTCATCGCCACTGCGGCAATACACGTGGCAGGTTACACAGAACAATTTGTTCTGCTCCTTTCTGCTTCAGCCGGACACAATGGTATCCTCGGGCCATCCGTATTACCAGGAGAGGGATGAGGTGGCAAGCTGAAGCCCCTGTGAATATAGCCCGATTCCATTGTTAGTATTCCCCTGCCTGAAGCAAAACAACTCATGAGGTGTAGCTTGTCACCTGACACGCTGATAGATTCTATCCAAAACCGTCTCTGAATCTGTGTTAGTTTAGATAGTTTACACACTGTCATATATTCGTTACTGATCAGCGTAGTCAATCAGGACTAACAGTGGGTGGACGACCCAAGTTGTTTCCTAGTTATGCTACGTCCATCTATACTCCGCTAGAGCCTTGTGACAAAATGTTTTAGAAACAGTCTTAGATACATGTACGTTAAAATAGGAATGCTGGCTCCCATTCTCAATTGCATCATATAATGATACTCTCTACTCGTCAAGAACCAAGCTGCACTAAACCCAACGTGGTGACTGATGCATCCCATAATGGCGGATCAACAAAAAGCTTCGTTCATAGTTACACTGTTACGTACACCTGCAACAGCGGGTACACGGGAAGTGGTACATCCAAGTGCGTGATGGGCAAATGGACCACGCCTACAGTCGCATGCAAAGGTAAAGATCATTTCGACGCAAAAGTGGGTGACGTGTAGTTTCGATGGATTGACCAATCAGATGTGCCTAATTCTGCATCCCCGGCGCGCTAATTTGCAATCAGCCAAACAAAAGTCTCTGAAGTGTTTTTTCACGTTCAAACTCTGTTTTCAGAATTGGCAACAGCAGAAACGGTGGAAACGGCATAAGATTGAAATCTTAGAATATCTGACTACATGTAATATAATAAGACTGATATTAACTAATTGTGTCAGTAGAAAATGGTTAGCCGATAGCCCTGACGAACTATTTCATAAAATGACTGGCCGATAGCCAATGGCCATTATGCTCGACATTTGTCATTAGACGAATTAAGTAGTGTAGTTGTTCACTGAAGCTTATGTACATTTCAGAGGTGAAGTGTCCCTCCTTGAAGACTCTCGTCAAGAATTCCGAAACATACCAGAGCAGCAATTACCCCGAATGGAATAGTACAGTGACCTATAAATGCAAAACGGGTTTCAAGAGTAATGGCGCTACCGATCAGATCAGGTGCAATGGCAAGGGGCAATGGCATCCTTCTGAAAGCTCAATATCCAAAAGCTTAGTTTGCTCAGGTTTGACATTTTCTTCTGATTCAACCGCAAGAGCTTCTGCACTGAATTTTGTCGATGTCTTTATTGCCGTCTTATATTTCGTTCGGAACTTCGGTTGCAGTTTATCCTAAATAGATTCACAATAAGTTCATCAGAATCCATTTAATAGTATGATTGTTTATACTCGAAGCACCCAAACCGAACCAAAAACTTTTGCTGTGCGATTCAGGCAAAATCGCTTATTGATCAGTGGCATGGTTGAGTGGAAACTTACCTTAAACAACTCCCACACGCGAGGCAATTTTCAATACGCGATTTTACATGTCTATTGAATTTCACTCTAAGTATATTTGCGAATCTGCAAAGCGGCACTGCCGCACGCGGTGTATTGCAATCGCATCCGGTGTGCTGCAATCGCGTGCGGTGTACACTTACCCTAGACTGAAGGTGCTTTCCGCGAATCAGTGCTGTGTAGGCCTAAATGAAGCCACGGGCCTGAATAGAGTACAGGACAGTGCATAGTAAACCTAAAGCTTATCTTGCGTGCATTACCGATGAAAAACCGTGCATGGGGACTTGCCCAGCCTACACAGCCGTTGCAATTGAGCTAAAATGTACATTACATGTAGATGTATGCGTATTACACGAGCGTTACGTTCATCTGTAAGCAAGGTTTATGTCGCGTGCGTTAAAGATAAATAAATCGTGCATGTGTCATTACAGCGGTGACTTGCCCAGCCTACACAGCTGTTGCAAATGCCGTACAATCAGCGACAAAAACAAGCTATGCGTATAAAACGAGCGTCAAGTTCACCTGTAAGGAAGGCTACAAGAGCTCCGGGACTGACGACACAATCGAATGCCAAGATGACGGAACGTGGACCACGCCAAACTACTTCTGTATCCGTGAGTACATGTAGCTCTATTTATTTTTAACGTATCGGTAGGTAAATTAATGTACATGTACTTAAATTATGCCCGCGTGAAGCTGAAAAGTGCCCTTAAAAATAAGGTATATCAATACAGAAAGTTTCCGTACATTGAAAACATAGTGGGAGACACTCAACACTACGAAAAGAACGAGGTAGGGGTGCAACGCTTGTTCAGAAAGACATTCATTGACATCATTTCAGAAATCACTTGCGACGTCCAAAATATATTGCCAATTGAGCATGCCACGCACACATTTACTGGAAAGAGTGGAACCCGAAAACAGACGATAGGTGAAAAATCCGTCTATACTTGCAAGCAAGGGTACAGAGGCACTGTTACTGATAGATCCATCCAATGTAAGAGCGACGGAAAGTGGAGCGTGACGTCTCTGGAATGCAT
Organism: Lineus longissimus; assembly: GCF_910592395.1. Taxonomy (NCBI): domain Eukaryota; kingdom Metazoa; phylum Nemertea; class Pilidiophora; order Heteronemertea; family Lineidae; genus Lineus; species Lineus longissimus. Next base: position 4,418,642 of record NC_088318.1, read on the forward strand.
ACGTGAGTTGAATTAGAACTTCTGTGTTACCATATAAGCGTACCAATATTTCCAGAGAGGGGTCGTTAAAAAGAAATCCAGGGTAAATTATGGTCAGTTTTGAAAAGGACTTTCAGCTGAAAGGTTCTCCCGATCAATTAAAAAAAATTGTGTCCGAAAGGAGTGTCGTTGGCACCTTCTCGGACTCCGTTCCCCTCTGGCTACATGTACTGCTCAGGGGACGTAGATTTGTGCTACGGTCATACCCTTGTTACCAGCAAGGGTACCGCAGCACCACCATGGATGTGTCCATCGGGTGTAAGAGTAGCGACAAATGAATATGTACGTAAGTTAAGTGTTACATTGCGTTTTTCTGCACCTTACCAAATTCAAATTAATCAAATTATTTATTTTGCACAACTATCACAAGTACAGACAGTATGGCATATACATGCATGAATACTACACAATAAAAGACATTATATTAAAACATATCATAAGTCACATTGGTAAAATTATATTGTCATCATTGCTCCTGAAGAGCTGCTTGCCTTTCGTAAAAAGCCCTGGAGATAAAAATAGCAGTCTTGATGATGATGTCGTGATCAGTGCTGCTCAATGTGGAAATAAAATCCGAATTGGAGAACAAGTGACTATCTTTACAAAAGCAATATTCTTAAAATACTCATCTCTTAGTTTTTGAATAGAAGGACATCTAGCAAAAAAATGAAATTGGTCTTCTACTACGTCACACCCAAATGGACACAGACGCTTTTCCAACTGAGTACCAAAATGTCTACCTTTTTCGATGAGTAGGTTGTGATTGCTAAGGCGAAACTTAGCCATTTTGGAAAAGACCCCACGATTTTTTAATGCATCGATTTTTACCTCACAGTTAAACTAGTTCATGCCTAGCCCAATACACGGTCTATTGTCTTTACACGAAGCCTGCTTGCATCTTATCAAAGGGTCATCGGCTGCCAAATCATGATACCACCGTCCTCCACGAAATAGCTTTCAGGGTGGTGGACAGGCCTATAAACCGGCAACGACAAATAAACTTAATGTAATAGAGAAGTCGGATTGAAACAATAAGTTTAATGCAAAATCTTTCTAAAACTGCTGATCTTTCGCCTCTTAGCAATCGAGTGCGAGGGGCTGCCCGAGGACATAGCCAACGCCGCAGTTGTTCCCTCGAACATCACGAGAAACAGCATGTACCAGATCGGCGCCGAGTTACACTACTACTGCAAAAACGGCTTGATTGGAAATGGCGATGAGAACACTGTGAAATGCCAGCAGAAAAATGAGCAGGGGAAGTGGGTTTGGACACATAAGAAGTTCCAGTGCGTCCGTGAGTAGCCTTTAAGATCCTTAGGAGATCAGTAATTTAATGACCACTCTTTTCATGCAGGTTCCTTCATTTACTGTAGAAAAACGGATACATTGGCCAAATTTGACTTGAGTGTTTAGCGCCAACTTTCTGGCGCAAGCTTTTTGTAAATGGTAACTGAAAACCCATCCCTATAGTGAATTACTAACTCCGTCCAAATCATCAGAACTCCTTTTTCGAACAATTTTTAGCAACGTTCCGGTATAACGTTTTTGGTTGTTTATGTACCCGGCCGGCATTTCAGTCCTTGCTAACAAAAAATGACGGAATAGGCCGTGATATGAGAATGTTTACTAAACTACACATCTTTCATTCAGAACCTGTGAGCTGCAAAGCACCAGCACCAGTCGCCAATGGGTTGCACTCGCCTAAAGCTAACGTGTATCGTCATGGGAGCAAGGTAACCTACAAGTGCAACTCCTGCTTCTTCAAATCAACCACCAGCACCAGTGAAACGGCAAGCTGCAACAATGGCAAATGGGAGGGGCCGAAAATGTCTTGTACAGGTAAGATCATCCTGTCAGGGTTGTGCACAAATCCATCCTCATCTGCAGGACGTAAATGATGCCAATGAATGGGGGTCACTGCAAGCTGAGGTAAATGGGCCTCGTGTTTTGTCCAGGCAAGTAGATCTGTTCGTCGGTATATATCGATCAAAGTATGAACCGTGACTATACAGTACGTACAAAATGCAGTTATAGTTTGTCAACTAAATAGCTGATACAGAGTTCCTTCCGTTCGTGGCCATTCCTTTTGTCACCATCACGAACTCTCGCGCTCTTTCCACAGGATCCAGTGCGTCTCTAAACACGTTCAATGCTGACGATTTCTTGGCAACAGTATTGAATAGAAGAAAAAAAATCCCGAGGGAAATTTCATCCAGGCGCACGGATCACCTGATGTTGCCGAAACTGTGTTCGGGCGGTCCTAAAGCTCGAAATCGGGTTGAGATGACGACGGCCGCGCGACCAAACTCTGTGGTAACTGGGGCCACGTTGTCGTCGGTTCGCGATACAGAAACTAATACAACGTCCTTCTGTGTTTTCGCCCGTTGGGTGACATTTGTCACCTTAATCGCTACCATTATCATTCTTCATATGTTTGTAGCTGCTAGCTGTGGGGCACCGGACGCAATTACAAACGCCGTTATGATTGACACCGGCAAGAGCTTTGCATGCAATGCCAAAGTGAGGTACACTTGCAAGACCGGGCACATCGCTAGTGGGGCGTCCACGATCACCTGCAAGGTTTCAGGAAAATGGTCAACCACGGCTTTTGCGTGCAGAGGTAAGTAACACTAATTTGTTTACTTTTGAGAAAAGGAATATGGAATTTTAAAAGTTATGATCATCTTCTGTAATTTTTTAAGAACCATGCTATAGAAAGTCCTAATATGTAAAGTCAAGGACTTAGTGAGCCCCCCTTTAGGCCGGGGGAGCTCCCCCGAACCCCCCTACGAGCATATGTTAAGTGCAAGCTCTAACAACTACAGCTGTTACAATGGGGGGACACCCCCCAAACCCCCCTCCGTCGACATAGGTTTTTACCAGTGCGTTGGGGGGAAGCTCCCCCCAAACCCCCCCCCCCCCCGGTGGACAGTCAACTAGCCCTTCTGTGTCATACTGCTGGAGGGGGGGGGGGGTGCGATGGGACCATCCATATAGTTCCTTCCGACACATTTTTGTTTTGGTAATGTAATACATTGTGATTGTCCTTATTCACGGGAATCGGGCGTTTCCAGTGATATACGACACTTAAATGGATTGTCCTCATGCATTCACTTTGGAAACGCATTTTAAAATAGATGTTACGTCCTGTTAATGGGGCACGTCATCATCGCGTACATTTGGGAAAAACTCCCTAACGAGACCGGAGCAGACGGCTGAAAGTAGTTTAATTATTGGCCGCTAGGGTGCAGTATGTCGCTCACCCGAATTTTTCACGCAACTTTTGCTAAATAGAGCTAGTTCTAGTTTGTGATTCATTTTGATACTTCAGATTTGGGCAGAAGACCAATATAACTTAGTCGTCAGTGTGGTTTTAAGCTGGAAAAACGTATTTGTTTTTCTTAAAGTGCCTTTTTTGGACGGGTGTGTGCGCTTGTTTTGTTTTTATGTCACGTGATCTCGATCATGGCGACACAAAATTGAAATAAACCACCCTTTTCTGTCATTATTTAGGACGGGTATTTCTCTAATAAAAATATTAATATAATTGGCCAATTTCTTAGGCATATGATGTAGCGAATTCCCATGAAGATTTAAATTAATTTCAACCAATGGGATAGCAACCACCGGAAGATCGCGGAGAAATCGGTAAACTCAACGGAGTTAATTCAGAAAAATACCAAAAAAATTTGTTTGTAAGCCCCCCTTTAGGAGGGGCTCTTAAGATACAGGCGTGTGCGGGAGTATATAATGTAAATGAATGATGAGAAATAAAGAGAGTAACTATTGTATATCCTATTAAATCCGTTTTGTCAACGCCGGTTGGGGTTGCAATAACACCTGCGATTTCGATACGTTTTATTTTTGAAATGATCATTGTTGGCCAGCTGCAGTTGCGTGGAGTTTGGTAGTCGCCGGAATTTACATGTTATGCACAGTTTTAAGCTATCCGTTCTGTCTCTTCATTCAGCCGTGACATGCAGTGCTGGTTCCTTCCCAAAACTCAGCAACTCGAACTTGGCTGGTAAAAAGCCAACAGGCCCGTCGCTAGCCGGTACATCATTGACGTACTCTTGCGCCACGGGCTACAAGTCTGATGGGAATTCGAGTGAGGTGAAGTGCATGATTACTGGAAAATGGGACGGACCAAAGATGAAATGCGAGAGTAAGTTGCGAATAACCATGGTGTACACAGTTCTACAAGGTCAAAGATCGAAAGAGATGACAAGGATTTTTACTAGCTCTTTCGTTTGAAAAACTTTATTTGGGGAATGATGTATTAGCCGTTTTAAAGTTCAATACTTTAGCCCCGAAGTTGTTTGTCAAAACGTAAGGTCCAATATATACGTACGCGACACTGACGCCCACTGACGGGTTGACCATAGGTACCGCCATTTTGGCAAACCTCAAAATCTTAAAGCAATTAGAACTTTCTCAAATCGTATTGATTGCTCATTTCAAGGTCTGGAGTCTGTTCTTTGTTTGCCAGAGAAGAGCCTCCAGGGTTTTTAAATGAGCATTCAGTTCATTTGAAAAGAGTTTCAATTGCTTTAGGATTTTGATCTCTAGCCAAAATGGCGGTACCTATGGTCAGAGCGGGATTAGGTCACACGAAGTATACAAAATACCAAATTCTTCTTCTGATTCTTTCTACCCTTTTATTTACATCAAGGAATTTTATGCCAGAATTCACCCCTGCCAACGATTAAAGATGGTTATGTCAGCACGAGCCCAGTTGGAACAACCAGCGTCCCAGGTTCCAAGGCACTATATACCTGCAAATACGGTTTCCTCAGTAGCGGGGACAGCATCGCAGTTTGCCAGAGCGACGGAAAATGGAAGGCACCAAGTCTAAAGTGTAAAAGTATGTGCATTCAAAAATCTTATCCATGTATTTGTAGGCTTCTCGGTTTCAAGACACAAATTCTGGCTTCAAAAACCGCACGGAACATATCCAGTCCTTCCATGATGCAGTATTAAATTCGGTTTAAGACTTATCATCAACAACATTTAACTGAGATATTGAAAGTGGGATGTTTTTTTTTGGTTAACCCCATACAAATTCTGTGCCAGCCTTTTAGTTACTAACACCTTGTTATAGGTGATAATATTGATCTACTTCTTCTTCGTCGTCTGGATCTAAGATGGATAGCCCTGCTTCTGGTGTCGAATGCTTTGCAATTATTCGTCCTGGTCCTGGTCCTGATGCAGGTTAAAAAAAAGTTAAAGTTTAGGGTTTATAGTCTGATATCAACTACGATATAGGTTATCATCCAGTTTAAACCCGGTCTGTCCTGAAACCTTTCAGTCGACCACAGATGAGCTGCTCAACCAGCGCTACAATCTGAGCATTTCTGACCGGTGTGCAAGTCATAGTAGTCCTAGGGCTGATAGTCCGTGTAACAATAGCCCTCATTGCTAAATGTTTTGGTTAGGGTTAGCGGTACAATAGATCATGCTGCTTAATTGATCAAATACAATGCTACCGGACTATGACTCCAGGGGGACTATATCCGCTGTCACACCGGTACCCATTTATACACCTGGGTGCAGAGAGGCAAGTTAGACAAAAAAAACAGCCTACAGTCTCACGCCGACAGTGGGAATCGAACCCGGGACCTCTTGACCGCTGGTCGAGAGTCAATGCCACTACACCACAGCGGCTCCTTACAGCGGCTTCGGACTGCCATTACATAATTTGACCTACGTTTGTACGAAAACATCAAGTTTGATGGCAGCCCGCTGATGGTGGTAACCAAAAGGCTTTTCCTATATTATTTTTGTATTGTTCTGCAGAACCAGAATGCACTTACGCAATCGAGGATGGTATCTGTAAGAAGTATAACCTTGGCAGGACAATCACGACAGACTACCGCCAATGCAAGAAGATGTGTAACGCCAACCCAAGCTGTATGAGTTTTTCACATGACGGTAAAGCCTGTCAACTGAAAAACGGCGTGTGTCGCTCAGGAGAACTGGTATCCCGGGGACGTAAATATTCATTCCAGTACAAAAAGCAATGTAAGTAGGAAGAAAACCATTTGCTTCTGTTTTGAACTGGAGCAGGAGCAACTTCAATGCTAGTTTTGACCTCTCTAATCAGGACACCACTTTATAAAGGACAGCACCTGTCAGTCCCGAGAGGGTATTCTTAATAGAGAGGTTCAAGTGTATCTCTATAAAAGGTTAATTGGGAATATTCATTCTTCTCATTATTCAGTGACATTCACATTAGAATATGGTGACTGTCATGGGAGTGATATCCGTCCTACGTACACCAGATGGTCTCTCGAGGACTGCAAGCGCCATTGTATGAACAATCCGGCCTGTAAATCAATCCAATACCGATTGAGATACTGTTGGATCAAGACCAAGGACTGTGCCGGTGGGGTTGGACTACGCTCTAAGGGAAACAAATATTACCGACAGTACGTTAAGCGTGGCTGTGCTGGTACCCCAGGTAGGCATATTCCGTACTCCCAAAGCAATGTCGTATTTCAAACTTCATGTCTTTCCTTGCCGCAAAATGTAACCTCTGAAAACAATCCAAGTCGCTCCCAAGGAGTGTATAGTTAGTATCTCTGCGTCGGGGAAAGCAGTTTCAAGAGCGTCCGGGCACCTCTGTCCAAGTGGTACATTTTGTAGTGGGTTCGAATACACATCTTTCCGGGTTAAGAGGGTGGCTTTTTATTTGTTCTACGCTTACAAGCTACACAAATCGCGGCTGCTGTAGTATGCCAGTAAGGAGGATATCCCAAATCTGACCTTTCCGTGGAACAGTGTCAAGACAACCTGTTCAGTCAAATTGAATCAGGGTTCTCTTGTGACCGCTAGCCTGCATACCATTCGTGACCACACTAAAACTGCCTCTCGGCATATACCGTCACGATTCCACGAAAATTGCCTAAGTTTGAACAACTTGACGAGAAACAGGTTTACGCACGTAGGCGTTTGCTCTGTGTTGTTGTTTTTTTGCATAAGTGTACACCTCGGTCAAAAGTAAACGAACACTTGAAATTTCCACAATATCTCCTGAAATATACACTTCCCTCAAAAAGTTTGGGAACACCTACGCCACATGTAAAAAACATTTTCTGTTCCCTCTACAAGTATGGGTCGGCTGAGTATCACAGTTTGGTATGGGGTTTACAATCGACCTTTACAAACACCTCATATAAATATATCCATTTCAAGAAATGTCTTGTCAATTAGCACGTATGAAAATTTCCCCTAACTAACACAAATTCCACACCTCTTGAATGACTATATGCATAATTACTAGTAGTAAACACCCATCTTTGCGTGCTATATTGGGCAGGCCTAATTACCCGACACAATGAGATCCGCGGACAGTGCAAAACTAGCCAAATTCTTCTTGGCGTGTCGCAGATTGTTTAATTTAGTTTAGCCCCAATATGTGATTCATTTACCTTGTGTCCACCCTTGACCCTGTACGTCAGCCATCATGTATAATTACATGTATAATTACTGTTAGGTTTTTCTTCTCTGTACTTTTTTTAAAAGTGGAGAATAAATTGAAGTGGAGAATAAATTGAATTGAAAAATTGAATTGAATTGAGTATTCTAATGTAGCCGTCCAAACTGAAGCGCCTATTCACTAAGAGCTCTATGTAAAGGAAGACAATTTTAATTTCATTAGAAAAATATTTTGATTCGCGAAAATATTCTGTCGCGAATATATCCATCTTTCGGATTTTCGCGAAAATTTTATACCGCGAATTTTTTTCGTTCTACAGTAATCAACTACCCGAGGGGAACTCGAAACTGCTAACATTTATCAATGGTAGCTTTTTTCAACCTTAGGTTTCAACCAGGCCGAAACCAGGTGTGCAAGGGATAGTAGTCCTAGGGCTGATAGTCCGTGTAACAATAGCCCGCATTGCTAAATGTTTTGGTTAGGGTTAGCGGTACAATAGATCATGCTGCTTAATTGGTCAAATACAATGCTACCGGACTATGACTCCAGGGGGACTATATCCGCTGTCACACCGGCACACTGGACACTGGATAAAAGATTAATGAATGATCCCCACTTATCAGTTCCGCTGAAATCAAGGCGGAACCATACCGTTTTTTTCCAGTAAGCCATTCTAATCTACTAATCTTTTACAAACCAGGGCAAGAGTGTGGGTATGCCGCGGAGCACGGAGATTGCTATCTACATACCATCAGGTTCTTGTACGCGAAATACGCAAAGTGCGCAGAAGAATGCAGCAAGCGTAGTGATTGCCTCTCTTTTCAGCAGCGGTATTCCTACTGCTGGTTGAAGAAAAAGGCATGTAGCTATGCAGAATTCCGTGCTAGAGGAAGCAAATACTACTGGCAATACACAAAAATAAGTAAGTCGTCAAGCGATAACTTGACACAGCATGAACATGTGTTTTTATGATGATTGTGGCTCAGTGCACACACCCAGAAAAGTAATTTTGGGCCCAGGCGTACGGATAAGGGGCAATGGGGCAAACGTCATTTACTAAGTACAAGTAGCCTGATAACTTACAAAAAGAATTCATCTGTCATTTTATTTCGACAGATATGTTTTGATTCATCTCGAATGGATAGAGAGATCATTTTGACTATATCGGTTGACCAAAAATAAACCCCGCTTTTTTATGATTATCATTATTGCGGACCTCTATACATCTCAACAATTGGCCTCTATAAGTCCGTGGTCGTGGACTGATGATATGCGCATTGTCTATTGTTTATTCCACACCATTGTTTTTACTTTACCGCGTCTTGTCTACCTACAAGCACATTCTTTGAAAAAGCTTTAAAGAGCTGAAAACGCGTTAAGATGTCATGTCTTAATTCCTTCATTTAGCCAGAATTACATGTACTCTGTTTGGTCTCAATGGTTGTACCTATTCTTTGTTTATTTTGCTATTCCACTAGTAACTGTCCTGCATAATCAGTAGAATTTGTTCACACTCTATATTCCAAAAATAAATAATGTAGCTCCATCGTCCACGACTACAATCCGTATTTTTGTTCTTCTTCAGCTCCCTCCTACCACGATCACTCTGATTGTACGAATGTTGCATATAAAAAAATAGGCAGACGTTCTGTTACGGACTGCGGGAGAGCATGCGCTAGTTACACCGGAAGTCCGAAGTGTTTATCATATCAGCACCACAAGGGTTTGTGCACCCTGAAAACCTCTGACTGCAAGACACAAGGCACAGTGAAATACGTCGGCGAAAAGAGTTACAACTTTCATGTGCCACTACCAGTATGTAAAGGTAAGCATTCATTCATTTATTTGAACTCCTCCCCTGCGCCATTCGCTAAAAATTTGATATTTGAAGTGGAATATTTGAAAATTTCCAATTGGGTTAAATACGTACTTGATATAAATCTCACCAAGACCGTTGGGTAGACAGATATACTTGTACATGTACTAATAATAAGTCTCAGCAAATTCGTATGCACAATAACTGCACTAGGGCATTGTGTATAACTGCATTTCCATATTTTCCTTGACCACTGTTAATCACGAACGGCTTACCCCTTTAGCAGAGACAAGACCACCATTGAATATTCATAGGTTGGAGGTTCCAGACCTATCAATTAGACGCGAGTATGTTTTTAACTGTCAAGTGCATAATTGGAGATGTATTGAAGAGATATTTGGTTTGGCAAGTCTACAGATATAAAGAAATTATTTGATAAAAAATTGATTTTGAATTTTGCTACTTTGGCAATAGGGGGCGTGTTTTGAGATTTTTCTGCCAGTTGGCTGAAGAGTGGAAATATCAACGTCAATCCAATTTGTCGATTATCCAAAAATTTCCGGTTTGCTTTTCACCATTTACCTGCCCGACTCTCCGGAATACCATATCAACATTTCAGATTCACAACCCCACGCAGTATTTGATGCGACGCGGTCAAACACTGACAATTTAACTGCTAAAATGCTTAAAAATCAATCGTGGTCTTGTCTCTAACCGGGCGCAAAAATCAATCTGATTTTGTTCGAATTTCTGCCGATTCAAAATCCTCAAAGGAATATTCCCCGAATGCTACTTGATGATGAGGATAAGGTACATATACCTTTCAGCAAAATTGTGTGAACTTTCTACTTGCAGCAATTAACTGCAACCCCAACACCATCCCACCTATCAAAAACGCTGCCTTCACCAGGCCCAGCGGAACAATCAAGCCTGGCTTTAAAGTAACCTACGCTTGCAAATTCGGATATCGGCTGGAAGGAACTTCGTTACAGGCTGTTTGTTTAGACTCAGGGCTCTGGAAGAAGGCGGATATGACGTGCAAAGGTAAGTTGTCACAATAATCCTGACTAAAACGCTTGAAAGAAGATGATAAAGTGGAAAAAGACAAGTATCAAAATGAACTTGTTCAGAAGGCTGAAGATTGAAAAGAGGAAGAAGAAGAAGAGTCATTACGATGTACGATATGTACATTACGTTGTACTGCGTCAACGAGATTTGGCTTCTGAAAGGGGGACTATAGGCAGGGGCTGAGAGGCTAATTTGGCCATCTTTAGGTGACTAATATACACAGTAAGGGCCCCGGGTCATGTCAGATTCAGCACTAAATGTATTCCTCGTACAAGCGTGAATCATTTCGACGTGCTGTGAGATGTGAGAGACCCCTATTGGCGACTTCGTGTAACTTTATCTTGCCTGCCCAGCTGCTGTCTATATTGTTCCCTTAAAGAAATATAACCGGTTTTCCAAAGAAAAAACAAAATCTAATTGAAATATTTTTTGGAATGAAATAACAATGAAAAACTTTGTGCATCAATTTTGATATAATTAAAGGATATTCATCCCCCAAATAGGGCAATAGCCTGATCTACATCACAGCTTTTGGTGAACCCGCCACCTGGCTCTAATCCAGCTGCCAAACACATAAATGGTTATATCTTTAGGGCAAATTGCATTGGGCTTTCTGTGTTGTATAAATTGTTTGGGGCACTTCTGATATTGTCTTACAACAGGACATGGCAAAATACCTGGAATATTGGCCTTCAAACCCTTCTATATGCAACACATCCAAATATGTATAAATTATCCTGCCTTTTAAATTGCTCAAACAAAGTCAAAGCTCATATCTTGCCGATTATGTACGGGAGGCAGAAGTTAACCGTGTGGCAACACAAAGGCCTAATGGTTTGTTTTGTCGGCTCTCCCCCTCTCTCTCTCTACCCCCAGCTATGTTTCTCTTTTCTTGGTCCTACCTCTTTTTGCCATCTTGTAACTTCAAGTTAATCTTTGGATTGTAATCACGACAAACTACTGGTAAGATATTATTGTTAACAAACGCAGCGTAATACATGGAGTCAGAAAAAAAACGATGTTTGGGGCGTAACCGACAATCGCCGCCTGCCTATACAATGGATATACATATTGCTTTCAGCAACTGGGTGCTTATACCGGGCTGTTTCTGGCCGATGCAATACTCGAGTTTACAAAACCATATCAACCAAGACACTGCGACTGTGCACAGACGCCTGTAACAAGGACACCAACTGTCTGAGCGTGATCCACAAAACATCAACGACAACTTCAAACTGCCAGTTGAATAATCAAGTGTGCCCATCAAATCAAATCCAAGCTGTTAAGGGCTCTTGGACGTACACGAAGCAAAGTAAGTATTGAGTGACCGGGAGGGTGACTCCAAACATCAGTGACCAGGCACATATTTGGCCCTTCATCCGACCAACCAGGTATATAGCCACCCACACACACCGCATGCCTAACTTCCAACGGTATGCCTCCGACCGTAGCCTCCGCTGGAAGCTGAGCAATGTCAATACATTGAGGGTCAAGATGACACAGGTCATCATGCAGTACAACCTCAGTGAGGAAGCCGTGATGCCTATTTAATCATTTACTCATGAACCTCGGGATTGTGGGATGCTTTGCCCTCATGGATGGGTCACACCCACACCCGCCCTAGACGCGTAAACAAATGCAGTGGCCAAACCCCTCCTCCCTGCCTAAATCTTCTCAATAGCATTCCGCGAAGATGACATCACTGCAGCTGCTGCCCTCTATTTCCCCATCGCTGAATTACAGGCAATGTCGGACAAACATGCGGTTTCGTAGATGGATTCAGGCTTTCTAACTAGGGCAGTTAGATTCAATCTGGCACATGTCCGAGTGTTGGAAATACTACATAATTGTTCTGAATATTTCTCTCTCTGACTCTATGGTATCATTCATGCTAAAAACAATGCAGGGTCAAAGATAATTGACTTTGAAATAAGCTCAAATGCGTAGAAATAAGTGTCGATGTCCGACTGTCACGTGACTAAAACGTCATCAATATCTTATGCAAATGACCTTGTGAGCTATAAATAGTAACTTCGCGGGATGCTATATACTTGCACTGTCTTCTCTCTTTTATTCATTTCGCTGTTAACAGCAAAATTTTCGCACCTTTGTTACATGTATTTTTGCGATTCACAAAACTTTCGGGATGCCGATGGTCGTTACACTCCGGACGCAGTGGACCGCCCTCGTCCCTCACCCTCATAAGGAGATCGATCCAAGGTCGACGCAATGGACTGCCAAGGGCGTCTAATGATCGTGCGTTGCGTATGAATATGCGCATGCGATTAAATGCGATGTGCCGTTGAGGGAAAAACGCAAAAGTCTGACCTTACTATGATATATGTCTGAGCAATAGTATTCGATTTGGAGACAGAGGGCGCCATCGTTGTGACGTACTTCGCGGGATAGCAAAAATTCGTAACACCGAAAAATAGACGGTTGCATGTGATGTATTGCTAATATCTATCTTCCAGTTACGTGGAATTATGAACCTGCCGACTGTTACGGATCCGACATAAAAAAGGCCACAGTTTCTCTGCTGGATTGTAAAAAGCTCTGCATGAATACTAAGGAATGTAAATCCATTCAGTGGAAAAGCGGCAATGGATGCTCGATCAAGCGCAACAACTGCGCATTCAGTGGAATGAAAAACCGTAATAACAAAAACTACAACCAGTATTCGAAACAGACGTGCGTTGGAGCTCTACCTGGTAAGCATGGATTGAATTGTTATGAATTTGTCATCGTTCTAAAATGTGCGTTTTTATTTTCACAAATTCAATTGTAACTTGGTTGAACAAAATTGTATTAAGAGAAAAGTGGATTTTGTGACGACTGTCTGATTGAATAAAAGAAACATTTGCCTTGTGACATCAGAAATCATGTATAAAGTATATTTTCACCTCGTCCTGTTCTTCTTTGAGGACTGGAGTCAGCGCCACGAGCGACTGAATTTGGAAGAAAAAAATTAAGGCTTTGCATCCGGTTACGCATGTGCACAAATGAGTACCATTGCAGCAATCTCCTAGCTTCACCATTGGTAACGGTTGCTTAGATTAACATACTTTTGCTCCGCAGCAAATGTAGCTATTCCTCTCATTGGGCCTGCCGGAGAGTGCCATTGCCGAGGCTCGTATGCGCATGCGTAAGTGGATAAAATCTGGACATTTTGTTCCAACTTCTACCGATCGTGGTGCAGATTAAAAAACCTAAAAGGGGTATTTAAGGTCAATGTGAATATATAAGAAACACATCCTGATGTTGTATGTTTCCCTTTAAGGAAGAGGATGCAATTATAAATTAGACCATGGAGACTGCTATGGCAGGGATCTCAAATTCCTCTACGGCTACTACGTGGATTGTGAAAAGGCCTGCAACGAGCGATCAGAATGCCTCTCCTTCCAGCAACGCGGCAGATACTGCTGGCTAAAGACGTATGCTTGTCGGCCATCTGAACTCAAATACAACGGACATAAATCCTATTTTCAGTATACCAAGCAACGTAAGTCGCTTCTACTTCAAATTTGCCTCTAATGTAAGTATGCTTGTCACCCATCTTAACTCAATTAATACTATCATCATTATGGAGGTGTGTCTTATTTTCAGTATTTATACCAAGCAGCCTGCTAAGATCGCTTGTACTACTTCAAATTTGTCTCTCTGCTTGCAGGACTTCTAAACTCGGTTACTATACAGTGCATTAAAAAAAGGAAACCGAGATCTATTTGTTAATTTCTTGGACATGACTAAATATTTTGTAAAAAGTACCTCATGCTTGCCAAACATCTGTTCGGTGGCTTGGAAAGGACAATGGTGATGGGTTTTTTTCAATGACGACGTTTATTTTTTATTTCAGGCGCCTGACTTATACTATATCTGTCGCCTGTATACTATCTCAGGCGCCTGAGGTAAAAAATTAACGTCGACATTGGGAAAAAAATCACCACGCCCTTTCCCAGCTACCGTAGGGAGTGCTACTCTCTTACATGTTATTTGATTTATGGTTCTATCTTCAGCCATGTTCGATGTTGACCATGCCGAATGCACAGCGAAGACACTCCACACCATCAGTGTGTCCAAGGGGGACTTGGAAAATTGCAAGCGAGCCTGTGTAAATAACATCAAATGTACAACAATCCAATACAACGCGGCAACAAGCACAAAGTGTGAGCTCAAGGGAGCCGAGTGTTCAGATAAGAATAACTTGAAAAATGTCGGGAACAACGCGTATCACCGTTACACCAAGCTCGCCACGTGCGTTGGAAAACGTAAGTCATCGTTTGCGATTTCGCGCACAAAAGTGATGCGAATCCTGCATCAGGTCTCTAGACTCCTCAAAGCGGCATTTACCCGCGAAAGTAGAACTTTGAAACAAGCTGGGGCCAAGCGTAGACATAATTATCTTTGCATTATGCTTATTCTTGCACTTAAAGGGAACTGGAACCGCCGAGCGATTTATTCAACTTTTCGACTTTCACCGCCCGAGAAAGTCAAGCTTCCAACTTCCTATTCGAGTTCAGATTTGTAGCTCCGCCCCCAGTGCCCGAGCATGCGCAGTTCAATTTGTTATTATTGAGAATCATGTAAGAATCACGTGAGTCATGCGATCTTTCATTCATGAGTTTTCGTAGTAAATTCAATAGTAGTGACGTCACTCAATGATTGACAGCTAGGCGCCATGTTTCATTCATGCCTCGTTCTGATCACCCGATATGCGGGAAATGAAAACGAGGTCATACGAACTGGCTTGGCGGTTTCAGTTCCCTTTAAGCCAACATGTACAAGTTTGCAAACATTTCATTGTCCGTTTTGTCAACGCACGCGAACATAACGTTGTTATATACGTGTACATGTAGCTCATGTATAGATATTAGGCCGAGTTTTCGCAACCGCCCCTCCCCCCGAAAAGTCAACGCGAACGCCTATCCCATTGTTCGACATAATCATCGGGAGGTCGAACAAATGGTATAGGCCGGCGTTGATGTTGGCGTTTCCGACGTTCAACTGCCCCGAAACAACGTTTTTTGTCATGAGCCCACCCTGTGCAACCTCACCTTTGAGTATCCCCCACCTCTCCGAGTAGAGGCAAGCAATCGGGCACACTCTAGCAATAGGCCTGTCATCGCCTTTCAGGAGGACCAGTGAACGTTGCCTTGAGACGCCCCGCATTCCAGAAGACCACTGGCTGGGGCGGGTCTGCCTCCCGTGGAGTCGATGGCCGGCTGTCCGCCAGTTACTGGAGTGGCAGTTGTACGCATACGGCACAGTCCACCTCCTACCGCAACAGGATATGGCCGTGGTGGGCCGTCGACCTGGGTGTAAGGATACCAAATAGTTTCAGAAACATTTTGAAAAGGAATTTACTCATGTTAGCAACCTTGACCAAAACGGTATCACAGCGCTCTGTTTACCAATAGATATGTGTATTGATTGCATGTACATCTAAACATGTATAGTGTTCTCATCAGTTTTTTAGACATAAACAATTTACTGCCAGTCCGTTTAAAACGGACGTACTTACTATTACTAGCAGTAAAATCTTAGACCTTTAAAAGTTCATAACATCATCAGTTTGTACTCTAAAACCTCGAATACATGGTTATAGTAGGCCCATTTCTTCTAATAAAAGTGACCCATTGTGTCATTTCTTTAGAATTGATATTGAGGTTTTAGAATCCCTCCTCCATTGTAATGATTGGGGGCGGAGCCTCATTCCTTGTATTCAAGGTTTTAGAGTACAGTGTATATACTCTACACACACCGATATAACACCGGTTCATTATCTCTGGGCATATTGAACAGGCCACGGCCCCTTCATACATGATTGGCTCCCGGGCCTATCAGCCTGTCATTCTGTGAAATCGACACAAAAAAACGACAAGGGTATATAGGAGGTGATGTCATGACCATCAGAAATGTTAGACAACTTGGTGTCACCCCCTATTGGCTGTCACGATTGAACAATGTTGAATGGCATCGAACGACAAAAGGCATATATCTACTGGGGCGAGGCTTGCATATTCCAAAACGGTGTGAGAGTGAGTCTGGAGTATGTTGATTTTTTAACGTTACGGACCATCCCAAATAAAAAATTTAATTACGTAATCTAATTTTTCAAAATAATGCGAGTCTATTAGTCAATTTCCTATGGTGAATCTATTGTCTATTTTCGTCGTCCCGTATTAATCGATTGATTGAGTTATCACTCTGAGACTGATTATATTATGTTTTTGATACAAATTACAGACAGAGATGTCAGTGAAGCGAGTGATAATCACCAACCGATACGATTGTTGCTGTAAGTATGATAGAACCGCACTAACACCTGTTCTCTGAAGAGATCACCAATTTCTGCATGCTGATGAGGAGTGACCAAAATAAATGTAAATGGCCGACGACCGGGGTGAAGAGCATTGTGCCAACATAGTGAGGCTGATTTCAAACTGAATCTACATGTATAACATTTTATTTGCAGATGAAGGAGAATATTTCTTGGGACTTTCTCGACGCAGTACTTTGCTTACCCCATGAAATGTTTTAAATCTAGAAGCTCTGAGATGCAATTTCGGGCCGTTCGCGCGTTGACTCTGATGATTACAGAGCTACGTCTTCTGAATAGAATTCGTTTCCAAATCAAGATGCTTGCAGTGTATGAGTAGAATGTCATGTAAATCCTACTCTTTACCACAATCAGAAAGCACGGATGTCTTTAAAATGAATTTCTCTTTTCATGATATTAAGTGGAATGGGGGGGGGGGGCGACTTACTCCGAGTCTGTCCATCCCGCCCCACAGTTTTCTATATTTTTCAGGGACACGTCTGCGGAATTATCGTATCGCAGTGGAGAAGACAAGGCCCAATT
This sequence comes from Lineus longissimus, assembly GCF_910592395.1. NCBI lineage: Eukaryota > Metazoa > Nemertea > Pilidiophora > Heteronemertea > Lineidae > Lineus > Lineus longissimus. The sequence continues at coordinate 4,435,865 of NC_088318.1, forward strand.
TCCTGTATAGACCATCGATTGGATCCAGTTGCAAGGACGTTGGCTCACATGTTAGAGGCGCAACAACCGCGCATGTCTGTCACAACCCCATGGATGGTCGTTATGTTACCGTGACGTTGAAGTACAACAATGCATTGTTGACGCTTTGTGAGGTACAAGTGTTCACTGAGTAAACTGTCGCGGTAAGTCGAGATGAAACTGGACCTATCACCTTAACTGACAATTTTCGTAGTTTCAAGTTGATACGATCATACAAGTTATTAATTAACATTACAATAAACAAAAATATCGGTTTGCGTCGTCCTCATATGGGAACGATGACGTCACACCCAGTATATAATATGGCCAAGCGAGAGATGTCACTATTTTAGGCCACATGGGATTGCTCCAATGTCAATTACATGTATAGTTTTTGTTCTCATGCCATTTCAGAGTGTTGCCTCGGACTATCAATTACGTTAGACCCTGATCACGACCGAAACCGAAAATGGACTATGATGCACAAAATGTCAAAATATGGTACTGGGACAAACCCTAGCATAAGATCAGGTGTAACTCGAATTGGGAACCATTCTGTTGCACGATCTTAATTTTAAGTTAATTTGTGAGAATCCCAAAAGCAATCCGTGAACACTACATGTTAGTAGGACTATAATAACACCGTGACTTCCTTTGCTTTTACATCATACCCTTTCTTCATGATTTGCGTCATATACATGTATATGCAATTTTGTTTTGATTGTGGCAGTTTTAAGAGTGTCCAAACCGATTGTTTTCTGTCGAAGACTAGCGGTGTAAGAATACAATTTTCTTGACTGACAATATTGTCTTAGGGGAATATGGACGCTGTAGCCAGAGGTTTAAATTGAAGGTCTCCATGTAACGTAAAGGGGTCTCTTTAACGTATTTTAAAAATAAAATGGGTTTCCATGTACTTTTTTTAACGTAAAGGGGTATCCATGTAACGTAAAGGGATATCCATGTGATGTAAAGAGGTCTCCATGTATTACATGAATTACATGGAGATCCTGTTATGTACATTAAATGTAAAGGGGGTCTCCATGTAATGTAAAGGGGTCTCCATGTAATGTAAACGGTCTCCATGTAATGTAAAGGGGTCTCCATGTAATGTAAAGGGGTCTCCATGTAATGTAAAGGGGTCTCCATGTAATGTAAAGGGGTCTCCATGTAATGTAAAGGGGTCTCCATGTAATGTAAAGGGGTCTCCATGTAATGTAAAGGGGTCTCCATGTAATGTAAAGGGGTCTCCATGTAATGTAAAGGGGTCTCCATGTTATTTCAAGGAGGTCTCCATGTAAACGTAAAGGGTCTCCATGTAAACATAAAGGCTCTGTATGTAACGCGAGGGTCTCCATGTCATGTAAAGGGGTATCCATGTAACGGGGCCTAATCTGTCGTGGAGTGATAAAAGAATTCCTTGTAACGAGCGTGAATGGTGCTGATGAGCTGCTGGATAGTATCGAACCTTTTGATCACTTGAGAAACATTTATGGTGTCCCTTTAATGACCAGGGCATGTACCTGTAGCATATTGTGAAAATGTGTGCTTATATATTCTTATACTTAGGTGTTATTTTTAGGATATTCATATAGTGGTTACATCTATGTGGTCTGCTTGGAATCCTCCAAAATATTACCTTAATTAATCAGGCAGAATCCGGATACATTCTCACTCGAGAAGCAGAAGGGCCTGTTTCAGAAAAGCATAGCTTTATGTTGCATGTGATCATGATTGAGTGGTACCAATGGCGAATTCATGAGATAATTCCGGTTCTCCCAAACCATTTATTTTGATCGGTGAGTAGATCCACATTTAACAGTGCGAAAAATGGAAATAACCTGTGAGTGTTTTCCCTACAATAGACCCTGCACTCATAAAATATGTTTTCTGAGCTTTTGAAAAACCGTTAAGGGTTTATCGGACAACACAAATATGCATCCCTTTTGAGTCTGTTAAAAACCTGAAGGGGCTGCTGTTCGGTTATGCTCGACTTATTCCGTAAAGAGAGAGACAAAGGAAACCTGATTGCCAGTGAAATATTGCAAATTGACAGATGTTACACCAGCCCGGATTTTCCTGTTGGTTTGTTTGCAATTCATTTAGCTCCGATGATAATGAAACTAAGGACAGATGTGTGGAAGACAGCTGGTTGTGCTTGTTTGCAAATAAAGTTTTAATGCAAAGTTACTGTTTGACTCTGTCTTTATTCATTAGATATTAGTTAAAGGAGTGGACGGCTTTTTATTGCAGTATGCTTGTTGTTCTTTTGATTCAGCAGTAAACTATTTTCCTGATCGTGTTTGATGCTTTTTCAATTTTGTTTCAGCTCTTATATAGTAGAAAAACGCATTATTCGTTATTTTTAGTACGCACAAGTCCTGGCGCGAAAGACCTTTCCCGCCAGAGATTTTTTTTTGTACAGGTAGGTTCGTACCATTGTGTACATTGACAGCGCAAAAATACAAAATTTCCGAAGAGAAATTTATTATCATAAAATAATTAAGTAAAATAAAAAAAAGCAATAAAAACAAAAAGTGCATAATTTTTTGGGTCCTTCCGAGATTCGAACTCGCACCATTTGTCAATGTGCATCGCTGATCTTGTTTACTGACTAACAACACGTGCGTTTCTTACTTGATGACGTCAGGCGAATTTACTGAGCTCTGAATGGCTGTCAATGTACACAATGGTACGAACCAACCTGTAAAAAAAACCTCGCTTCCCGCCACGTGATTGCACGCCGAGATCCGAGTTCACGTCAACCCGCTCGACTCAACGTCATTTCCATTATCGTCGCAGTAGCGGGGTAATCAAGCGCCATCAGCATGAAGTCTGAACAATCTACACAAAGTCGTCACAGGGTAGATCCATGGCTCCAGGAAGTGCCTTTCTAGTGCATCGTTCCACATTGAAAGGATCTAACTCTGGTCAATTCGGTGTCCACATCGAAAAGCGTGATAGATCATCAGTCCGTCTGATTTTGTATCTTTCCTTTTTTTGTGCAATTTGTTGATGGAAACTACTAATGTTGAATAGGAGGTGACAGTTCACGGCTGGATTATATTGCCCTTGAAAATGCCAATGACCTTTATGAGCGGCTGGGGTGACTATCTGCAGTATCTAATTCTAAAATCTATTTCGCGATAGTCTAATGCCTAAAATAGTCCTATGTCTCCGGCGTTTACAATGTACTCATATTATCACTCATTTAAATAATTGGCTGGCTATTATGGGGTCATAATTACATGTATATGTAATTTCACATCGCTGAATCATTTCACGAATTCTGTGATGAATGCATAATTGGGGTCGCTCCAGGGCATTTCACTCCGCAGGCTATTCTTTGCGGGCAGCATTCAGTCTGAATCTACACGAAAAACAACGAAAACGAAAAAGGCTGGATGCCTAATTACGTAGTACATTTTACTTGCAACACACACCATGGAAAAAATAGTGTGTAATCAGTGTGCATAAACGTACGGCTTACTGGACTTTGCGCAACGAAACGAAACGAGCGAAATGGGGGAGCGACCATTATGTTTTACCCCGGTACGTCAAGTTCGATACATGGTGTCAGTCACCAGTGAGTGATGACCCACATCCACCCAGGCAGCTGAGACACATGTCTTGTTGGACATGCCTACAGATTTTTACTAAATAAAAGCATAACTTCACTTCACACTTTTCGGGGTTGAAAATGTACTCACGTAAATCACCAAAATTACATGCCAAATTCGCACATGACATGTTATTTCTCAAAGCTTGGAAGCTCAAATGTGTGAATGTAATGTATGTGCGTAATGTATACTCTCAGCAAGCGAATAGTTTTGATCGTCGGTTTTTGATACGAATCATTTCCTGTATGGCCGTTACAAGCCTTTGTCTGAATATGATGTGAACCTGTTTACCGTTCAATGCTGCCCCCTGTGACGCTGTACCCGCAAATGTTCAATGAACAAAATGCTGATAATGACTTACACGGCTTGTTCGCATCGTAAACATAGTGGTACCCGGTGTAAAAGAAATGCAAGTCCGCCCGGAACCAAGGTCCTACGGACCTTGGGAACGGTTGTCCTAACCGGACTTCCCTTCCTGGGCTACGATTCCTATATATATAAAAGGAAGGTAGGACTTTGATTACTGGGGGACTTAGATTTCTTTTACAACAGTGACAGAAATTGAGGTCCCCGTAACCAATGTCCGTACCCACTTAAATTACATACGCATGTACTACGGTATATAATAGAACATGCGTTCAAATATTTAAAGTTTTGGGATGTCTGCCAGCCAATCCCCCATAGTGTAGTGGTCATGGTCCCTGCCTAGTAAGCAGAAACCGCTGGTTCGAGTCCCGCTCGGTCTATTCTTTTTTTGTTTATTTCTCTTCATTACATCTTGCATAATCGATTACAATCATTCGAGTGACTCAACATTCAATCATGATGATCAGTGTAGCCTAGGCCTATAAAACGCAAGTGGAAACTTGTATTGGCCTTCATTCCTGCCGAGATGTCAACCGAAAGAACACCTCATGACCCGCACATTATTTTTCGCTATTTACGGGACCATGCCTATCCAGCTCGTTGCAGTCTTTCGAGGAAGCGGTCCATCCGCCGAGCAGCAAAGAACAATTTTAAGGTAAGTTTGGACTTGGATTCCTAGGAAAGCAGATCTGAGGACTTAGATTCCAAGGAAAGCTGGTCTGGGGGACTTGGATTCCGAGGAAAGCAGGTCTTGGGGACTTGGATTCCGAGGAAAGCTGGTCTGGGGGACTTGGATTCCTAGGAAAGCAGGTCTTGGGACTTGGATTCCTAGAAAAGAAGGTCCGGGGGAGTTAGATTCCTAGGAAAGGAGGTCTTGGGGACTTTTTTTCCTAAGAAAATAGGTCCGGATGACTGGAGGAAGCTTTTCCTCTCCAGCGCGAAATCTAATGGTACACTTTTTCGACAAATATGTGCAACAAATTCGGTGTTGCTGATCTAGATTTCAATACATTTTAATGCGTGTACGCACGACTACAGTGTTCATCCCAAACAGGCCATTTTGTTGCAAGCAAAAAAATTTCAAATTTCTAAAAAAAAATAGACTGGGAAGCAACAACCATGAATGCTTTCACTGTTAACACCAGCATACGTCTTTAGCTTGAACGCGGTGAACTCATGTATCGGCGACTGAAAAAGAAGATAAACGACGTCCCAGGCACTTGGGCTACGATGATGCTGACCAAGATGGGGAATTACACGAAAGTCCTTGGCGCAAGGTCCTTATGACGCCAAAACAGATCGATGACGCGCTTGCGAATCTCCATTCGTCGGCCTTAGGTAAGCGATGGATGGTTAATTTATGCGTAGTGTTTACTGATGTGCTTACTGTTCTAAGGATACACTTGAACACTTGTATCAAATAAGCGAATTTTAATTTGAAGGCAACTTTGGTGAAATGATCGTGGTACCGAAAATCTTTCCTCTTTTCAACTACCATTCCAACATTTCAGGTGGGCATTTAGGAAGGGATAAAACCTTGGACAAAGTTGAAAAGCGCTATTGGTGGCAAAACCTTGTAGCCGACGTTAATGCCTTTCTGAAGAAATGCCCAAGATGCCAGCTGGTAAACCGCAAAATGAATATGGTCGCCCCGCCTCTTCACCCGATCCCTGTCGCTAAAGCGCAATGCTATAGAACGGTGAGTTTACACTCTTCATTGTTTATAACTAACTGCAGTATGCTTATGTAAATAGCGATAGTATCTTGCATTTGAATACAATGTAATATCTCGTAATGCAGTGGTGTCCTACTGGGCAAGACGCTACAATTGATTATCTGCGTTCTAACTCTACTTTCGTTTTGTCCCCTTTTTGTGATTTCAGATTGGTATCGATCTTATCGGGCCTCTAGAAGAGTCAAGGAATGGCAATAAATACATATGCACGACGACCTGTTACTTCTCCAAGTGGGCCCAGGCGAACCCACTACCGTCAAAACATGCAGAAGGTGTTGCGAAGGTGCTTTTCAAGTCATTCTTGTGGTAAGTTTTATAGACTAAATTTGAACAATGAATAGAGAATGAAATCAGACAAATAAATAATTTTCCTTTCTCCTTGATCATGTTGATAGGACATAGGCATAAGACATTACTATAACTTAAGACATAGGCGATAGTCAAATTAGCGCTACTTTGGCAGCTACATGTAAGTATAACCCATCATGCCTTACTCAGGGACAGGACTGTTCATCAATAGACATACGCACAAAAAAACATAATTCCGTATTCGTATTCTTTATTTCAGTTTTGGTTTCGCAAGGGTTTTGATCTCCGATCAAGGGTGGGAATTCAACAACGAGATTGTGAAGGGCATAGTGACTGCTTTAGAAATGTCGCACCACCGAACCACGGCTTACCACCCTCAGTCGAATGGATTAACTGGTAAGTAAAGGACTTGAGCAGGTTAACTTGTTAGCGCTATATAAATGCAGACAATACATTACAAGGCCACATATTTTAATTCTGTTTTATACGTAAATTAATTTCGCTTCATTTGTTGTATTTTTTTCTCCAGAACGTTTCAATCAGACATTGGAAGCAATGCTACTAAAGATGGTGCCAGGTGATGACTGGGAGAACCAATTGCCTCAAGTCGTGTTTGCGTACAACACCTCAAAGCACGCCTCAACGGGATTTTCTCCCTTTTTCCTCATGTATGGCAGGTAATTATTGGTCTTCTGTTGTCTAAAAGGAAAGGAAAATTGACCCAAACTTTTGACACCAAAAAAGTCTTAAATTCAGCTTAGATTGATAATAAGTAAGTGATTCGTTCTGACATGTACTTACCAGTTTCCAAGTACTAACTGTTTATCAATATTGTTTTAAGCGCTGCGTGTGTAGCTATAAGTGGTTACAATATCCTTGAATCACTCTTATTATGTGTCGCGCAAGTTCAATCATTATTCATTTTAGGGAACCCATTCTTCCTGAAGATGTGGATGAACCTGAGGGAAACGCCGAAGCAGACGAACCCCGACCAAGTGGGAGTGAACAACATGCAGAGGTCAATAAGAGAGTTACTAGAATGCGAGAGTCTATAGGGCAGAAAGTGCTTAAAAACATCAAGAAGGCCCAGGGGCGACAAGAAACGCATTACAACAAGAGGAGGATCTCTCAAAACGTGAGTGTTAGACAAAACGTATTCATGTATTATTCATGAAAATGTTGCTTCATTTGACCATGCGAAGATGACGTCACTGATCTGAAGAAGGGAAATGTTGCAAAGAAGCTATTGTCTAAGGCAAGTGGCACCTTACATGTATTGCAAACTTCTGTTCTCAAACTTCATATTTCTTTTTGTTGCAGGATATCCCCGTTGGAACTAAGGTCCTGAAGAAAAATTTGGTACGATCGGATCGAAAAGGGGGAAAATCTGCGTTACCTTGGCTGGGCCCGTATGTCATAAGGAGCAAGACCAAGAGCGGGGGATACATGTACTTGTTAACGAACGAGGATGGTATCCACTTGAAATCCTCAATAAACGGGGCGAACTTAAAGATATGGCATGAGGGGCCGTCTGAGAATGAAAAGAAATAAACTACGTTCCAGTCTTCATGTCACTGTCAACACATTATCAATGCCACAATATGTATCAATTCTGGTTAAAAACAGAGTGATTTGAGAGCCCAATTCAAGAGCAGGGTATGATACTAGTATTTATGTCAACCCTTGTGAATACTTGCATTAAGTACAGAATCTGGTTAAACAGAATGACTTGTTGATTTCTTTATGTACATACATGTACAGTACAAGGCGAATGAAATTGTAAAAGCCATTGCCATAGAAAATCGGTAAGCTGCAACACCTCACTGCGAATGAAAATTAGGTGCAGGCACTTTGAGTAGAGTAATGTATCTTCCTTGAAAATCTACTGTAGTTTTGCATAGGACTTGGAATACTAGTTTGTTCTAGTAATGGAAGTCCACCTAGGACGGAGATTACTAGATTTTGGACCTACATTCCTAAGGAGTCACGGTCCAAGGACATTGGTTGCTAGTAACCTAAGTCCTAGGACTCCAGCTCCTAGCCGTCCAGGACCGTAGGACTTAGATTCCCAGGAGTTAGAGTCCGGCGGACTCCAGCTAGGTAGGTCGTGGGTTACTTTTACACCGGGTTAACTGTCTTTGCGTTTGGCCTGATTTTACAACGATTACTCCCCATGTAGCCACGATCTAGGATGGACAGGCTGTGTATTATGAATAGGAAAAGTCACCTAGGGACCGTTGCGTATAATACTTTTTTGGCGAAATATTGCGCAAAGTCCAGTAAGCCTAAACGTACCACTATTCCCTGCAAATTGATGACGATCGGGCCAAACATCCGGCGCCTTTTCCATCCACATGCATGTCCCCCTTTTATTGCTCTGGTACATTGGTATAGTAATACCCGCCTTGACGTGAGCTACTTGAGACTTTTCTTGAAATGGATATTTAGATTCAATTTCAATTTCAATTTCAATTTATTTCATCTTGTTAATGCCCATGGGGCTGTTACAGATATATATGAATAGAAGACATGCAATGATACAAAGCAGTGAAAGGTATATACAAATTAATAGGGGTACATATCATAAATATAAGCAGCAATGCGAACAAAGGCAGGGGTGGAAATACAGGTTAAGAGATATTTAAATTTGTCGATGTCGGGTAGATTTACAAAGCTTCTATCAACTGTTGAAATATATTTAAACATTGCTTCCCGAGTGACGGAGTGCTGTGTGCAAACAATTAAAAAATGAAATTCATCTTCGACGTCATCTCCTTTGCAAAATTGGCATTTTCTTTGTTCCCTTGGGATATTGTTATGTCGCCCAGACTCGACTGCGAGTTGGTGAGAGCCGGTTCTTAATTTTGTATAAATAGATGTCTTTGTTTAGTGTTGTTAATAATAGAAAGATAGTCCTCCAAGTACAATGAAGTTTTAATATGTTTGAATATAGATAAACGTTCCCCAGAAGCTGTTTTTGAAGTAGTCTTTGAAATTTCATCTCTCCAAAATAATTCAGTTTTACCAATGGTGAAAGACAGACCATGGTTAGATTTACCCCTTGTTTTGGAAAAAATCATAACTTTTGATTTCGTGGGGTTAACATACAATTTCCATTTGACACAGTAGGCGTTGAGCTTATCAAGACTAGACTGAAGCCCTTTATGTATGCATAATTGTATTTTTTCTAATAATCGGCGGTTATACAGACATGCGCTATAGGAATTGCTACATCCTTTCCGACAGAGTATACTTCGATGCGACATAGTTGACATAGAATTGATCAAGGTGATTTTTGACCTTCCCGAAAAAGTCATTTTTCTGGGTAATCCAGAAATACGATCCAGTTATTTAGGGGGATATTTCACTTAGATGCTTCATACGTAACGTACCGTAACCATGATTTTTTTGGAATCATTGTTATCAATGAATTTTGACGAGTTGAAGTTGGGCTGTGGATAGATCTAAAATAACACTGGCGTATAGTCAAAAATGGTCAATGACGCGTTGAGTACATGTCGGTGTGGGTCCATCAGCTGGGGTTCTCTCTTAGAAAGGCATTTTTGTGACTTAATCTCATCAACTGATCTACTACCGCCCATGGCTGGTCAAACACACAGGGAAGCTGTCGTATTTCGTATAAACTTTAATAATCTTGACGAAAATTGAGACTCCGGATTGCGTCGTTTATACATATAGTTGCCCGTCAGTTTGGAGGTCTGAATAGCCGGGGCCGGTGGGGCTTGTATACATTCAACACTCTGTTTACGAATTTTTCGTCCGCTCGAATTTGTTTTCACCAGTCCCTTTGCAAACCACAATGAGCAACGCCAGAGAGAGGAGGCTGAATACTCCTGTGCAAACTGCCAGGGGGATGGCGAGGCTTGTTAGTTCGGGGCATGGTTGTTCGGGTGTAGCATCGGAACAAGTTCTGTTCATTAGGTATGGGACATAATCTAGCCAGAAAGACATCTTCTTAGTCCGCTGACCCCTCCTTGCTGTCAGCTGGACGTCGGACGTAGAGTTTCCGAGTTCTAGATACTCCTGTTGTTCATTGGTAAACTCGGGCCATTTTTGTTTGGTTCCGAGACCAGCAGCTTGATCACTGTTGTTACCATTTGGATTCCTGAAATGACAATTGCGTGGCGGGTATACATGTACAGTCTAGCATTAATATCAACACCTACAACTTATTATATCTTAAACTAGTCAACCGTTTTCAATGTGGTTTGCACAAGGATGTCGCAAATGTTGTTGTCCGTATGATCATGATGATTACCCTGACAGTTTTACTTCTTGCTGTACTACAACACCAGTGATTTTTTGGTGGAATTTTTCCTGAATAAAAAAGTTAGTTTTTGGACCTTTTTTAAATGGTCAATTACATAATGAAGACAATAACGCATTTCAGGTGTTGATATTAATATGAGCTAGACTGTACATATAAATAATAGGAGATAGATCAAAAATGAAACTGAACTAATACATGTCATTTCAACGACTAATTTACCGAGTTGCTTCGCCCCACCCGATTTTCGGCCGGCCGAGCTTGAGCATTGGTTGTTCATCATTGTATATCATTGAGCGGCATTTTTCCCGGTTGAAGACATCAGTTCAGAGCGACAAAAGGTCATCGTTTGGAAACTAGTCTACCAACTCACATTCCCATTGAGTAAGTGCAATGTAACAATAAATCATTGGAAGTGACTATTTGGCAAGCCCGGCTCACCAAACAGCGCCTTTTTTCTGCCCTAGATGGAGAGCCGAACTCATGCATATTCAACCATCCAGGAGCTCATCATCATTCGTGGCAACACGGTCAGCAACACTGGAATTACAGTGAAACGCCTTTAGAAATGCACACTAATGCATTTAACATGCTTATCAGTTAAATCACGTTTATGACTTTTTTTGTAAATCCATACAGTCATGTACATGTACATGCTTCTTCATGGATTATTGACCAAAACCCGAGTTTAGTAACAGAAATTGAATCGAGAGCGGGAAGTCGGCCATTGTTAAATATGCACATATAAATTCGAATATGACGTCACTGCTCTCTGATTGGCCAACATGTTGTATTGTAACCTCTCCGGCTCGCCAAAGAGGGTAGTATTTTTGCCCTGTTTGGCAAGCCCGGCTTGCCGAACAGGGTGGCTTTTTAGTGCTGGCAAGCGGCTCTCCAAACAGGACAAAAAAAGATGCCTGTTCGGCGAGCGGCTTGCCAAATAGACCCTGTAACATCTGTGGTTGTTTCCCATGTGTCAGTGTTTCCAAACAATAGGCAGCTAGAGAGACCATGACTTTTCAATAGGGGGAAACACAGAAAAACTTGTCAATCTATCTTTTAGCGTTCCCAAACAATGAGGGGAAACACTCAAAAATAGAAATACTCCAACATTACACCGGCCTAAATCATTATGATATGCCATTCTGATATATATATTGAAGTTCGTGAACTAAGTATATATCGGTCAACGTAGGACAGGAACCGCGGGTACCTTTCCTAACTCAATAGTAATTGTAATAATGTTTACAACTTATTAACCCTTTGTATTTCTTTTATATTATATATAATTATGATATTGCACATACCGTTTTAGAATGTTTATTGTGAAAGTTATTACACAGGCAGCGGGGGGGGGGGGGGAGGATAATTGTTATCGGCAATCGCCGATCGCAAGTGCAGACACACTGCCACAATATATCGGTCGGCAGTCGGGTATGACGTATGTATCGTGTGCGAGGAGAGGAGAGGAGCATGCGAATGGCTCGGACTCTAGTATTCGAGGATACTTTCCATTAGGCATTTAAGACTACTCTATAAACTGGCAGTTTTTGTGACGTATATATACTTGAATACGCATAGATTTACCTTTTAATATATATACTGATATATTTAACCCAGCTAACTAAATGCTGGACCTCAAGGTGTTTCAAACTACCCCCAGATGACGAAACAATGTACATGTATGAATTAAAGGCATTTTTAAAGAAAGGGCCTACACTACTTAAATTCAAAACTCACCCATATTTGGCAAAGTTGGTCCAGTACGTCATCATGGCCTTACTCAGTTGTACGTCCTTTTCGGTTACGTTCTGTCTTAAAGTACTGTTGTCGATGTCGAGCGAGGGGAACAAGAAGATGAAGAGTAAATCCGAGGTGTGCGTTGTTAGTCCTTGCCGATACGGAGAATGTGTCCATTCATTCAAGGCATAAGTGAAGAAATACATGTAGGTTTTCGCATCTTTTGACATCTTGGCGTGGGTCTGTGCTGTCGCTACAGCGGGCCCAATGAATAAGAACTCCGAGTAGAAATCCACCAAAATGTCAATCACTTCCACACTAGTAATTTCCACTGAGGGCACATATTCCTGCAATACTGCTTTTATGACGTCGGCCTCGTTTGGAACACCCAGCATCTGTTTTGATATGATGTCAACATGCATGAGTTTCGGTATGGAAAGGTTCTTTGCAAGATGATCGACGAAGACCTTTACCCCGCCATCAACGTCACCGTCTGCGCCCGTGAAACCGATCATCAAGTCAATGAATGAGAAAGCGGAAAATACACTTATGTCGGGATTGTTGAAAAGATTGATGGGCGATTCTGGCACGAATTCATCGTCTATTGTCGGACCCCAGATTAACATGGGAAAGAGAGCTTCGACTTGATAGGCCTCCTCCAACACCTCTTGAGCGGATTTTGTTTGCATGCAGTCTATCATCTTTTGATGGTTTGTTTCGGGGCACCCAAGGAAACCGGCGAGTAGCTTTGCTTTCTCTAAAGGATTGCGAATGATCGCTAGATGCTTTGGGTACGGGAAAATGGCAGCACCACTCTCGATTATGGCACGTTTGAAAAGTCCCTTTCCCGCTGAGATTGGAGAAATGGCGTGAAGTGTTGTCTGAGCTCCGCCCGCAGATTGACCAAACACTGTCACGGTATCAGCATCCCCTCCAAATTCGCCTATGTTGTCTTTGACCCACTTTAAGGCTAATAATTCGTCGAAAAGTGCATTGTTGGCAGGTCCATTGGAATCACCAGTGCTTAAGTAACCGAATGGACCAAGACGATAGTTTGTTGTCACCGTGACCACATCGCCGTAGGCTGCAAGTGGCCTCCCGTCAAATTGCTGCGAGGCGCCGATAACGAACGCCCCACCGTGGATGAAAAACATCACTGGTTTCTTGTTGGTGTGATTTGCTGAAACAGGGGCGAAGACGTTCAGGAACAGGCAGTCCTCACTTGTTGGGAAACGATCAGGAAAGTGTAGGGGATCAGCCCAAAATGATTGCATACACGCATCGCCATATGCCGTCGCGTTAAATCCATCTTGGGACCGCGCCTTCGGAACCGGCCGCTTGAACCGGAGCTTCCCAACAGGGGGCTCGGCGTAAGGTATCCCGCGAAACGCATTCAGTTGATAATTCTCTCCATAGAGTCTCAGGTGTTCCTGTATTCCAGTGATAAGACCAACACTTGTTTTAACCGACACTGGTGATAGGTGTTGCGAACAGGCGGTTGCGCCCAACATCACCACGAAGGTGAGAATGAGCCGCGTCATCATTTTCGCGTAGACCCCGGCGTGTGCTTACCGTGTGAAAGAACTGACAATCACTCAACTAAAATTTAATAGAACCTCCTTAGCTGTATCAGTCGGCCAGTTCACGTTAGGAAGGAAGAACTCGAAGATGACACTACTCCAGTCATGCACATGAAAGAAATCACCGATACTCAAAGTTCGTCCGTCAAATCTGCTGATAGGCTACTGCGCGAATCCTTTATCTGATAGTCTTTAAACAGGTCAAATCTATCGTACAGGTAAAGTGGCCTTGACTACTTTATCAACTTACCGGTGGACTAGATACAGCTAAATATATAGGTCATGTTCATACGGCTTACTGAACTTCGCGCAAAAAAGCAACACGACGCAACGGGCGCAATGGGGAACGACCATTATTTTTGACCCCGCCATTTTGTCTTCCTAAAATCTATACTATAATGCGCGTTGTGGCCGCTAAATAGGAGGCGATTTTTGTTTCAAAATTGGGCCTCGGAAATGCGTCGAATTCTTGCAACTTTTGGCTTCGTAGGTGTGGATCATAAGTAAGAGTGTCACTGAGGGTGTCATACGTCGAATATCTTCGTGGTTTTGGAATAAATAACAACTTTTCAGAGAGCACGTCGACTGGAGAGCTCCGCTCATTCTCAAAAGCATACACAAACTTCACGCATATTCTCCCTGCAACCAAGGAGGATACCGCGGTGACGTCACGGCTTTTCCAAGATGGCGCTGCATATTGTAAACAAACTCGATCCACGGCCAAGGGAAAATCAAGTCATCAAAAAAGTTAGATTTTTCGCATCAAATCAGAGTTATTAGTACTTTTCTGCTACGAAATGAGTCTTCAGACAATAAGCTATCATTTGAATAATGAAAAGTGCTGTTTTGATGGGGAAAATAGGGTTTTTTAAACCAAATAGCCGGGCACCGATCTTCCAAAATTAGCGATGGTTTCAAAACAGTCTCCCAGATATGGGGCAATACTTCATTATCATAATGGGATTTGGAGGCATGTTTACAGATTTTACAAGTTCGAGACCTGTAGGACCTAAAACTCGCATAGATCCCCATAGATCCCCTCTATTTGTCAAGTTAGCGCCCCTGTAAGATCATGCATTTTCGGACACTAGAACGAAATCTTCCTGCGGATATCGCGGTTTCGGTGATGATTTAAGGAGAAATTGACTGTTCTTAGAGTTGTATGGGACAGAAATGAGTTCATACTTCATGAATACATGAATATATTATGATATGGGCGGGCTTCTAAGTCAAAACAATAACAAACTCAACTGCATCTCTACTGTATATTGCGTAGTGCATTGCCTAGTGTATTTCGTAGTGTATTTTAGCGGAGACATTATTTCCGCACTTTGGCCACGCCAAACGTCTTTTTTATTCGTGGAAGATAATCTGCTCTGTAAATTTTATTTTACCCAGGAAGAATCCATACTAGGTATTGCAATATTTCATGTCTATTGGTGTTTTTGTGTACAGGAGCGCACCAGACAGCGAGACGTGAAGATGTGTTCAGTGCTGGTGCTGTCAGTAGACTGAATCTGATTGGCCATAGCGATCACTAATATGGGTCGGGATCACGTGATGTGACGTCACCGCGGTATCCTCCTTGCCCTGCCACATCAATATTAGCTTCCAGCACGTATGTAGTGCTATACAACCTGGTCCATGGTGCAGGGTATTAGCAGGGAGATTAATGATTAGCCTGTTCTATTTTAGTTCTATTCGAGAAACACTGACCGGAGTGATAAGGCAAATTCTGCAGGGTGGCCTACCGGAACATGCAGTCAGGGTATCAATAAACAGTTATGCTAGGATGGACAAAATATGTACAGTGGTCAGCGCCTGCTCTTTGGTTATTCTTTACTGATTGATGTTGTCAGTTTGAATTGCGTTCTGCATCTCTCCATGCGCCTGGCTTTAGTCCGACAGTGGCATTGGGTACGGGAGTGGGTAGGTGATATGCCTAATATGTGAGGCCCTTATTTGGAACAGGACCTGCTGTCACTGGTCTCAATGCATTGTGCAAAATAGCGTACTCCAATCAATCTATTGGGGGTTGCATGTAGATAGCAGCAATAAGTCCCTAAATGCAGTTCATTTCGTGTTTAACCTTTAATAAAACTTCAGTAAGGTTAGAAATTTAATGTAGTTCAATCATCGTGCCCATTTAACTAATGTATATTACATTTCAACTTTGCCCGCTCCATGGGTATATGCTAGTAAACAGAATGGCCCTCCATATATATATTGTGGATGGTGTAGTGCTTGGTCATGGGTTCGATTCTTGGAATTAACTCCTCAAATACGTTAGCCATGGGGTTTGAATCTGGATATTTAGGCCTAGGGTCTACTCCTCTCGTCAATGTGATGGTGTAGTGCGTTGGTTATAGGTACAATTCCTTCAGTTACTCCTCAAAAGGTTGGTGTCGTGCTTCAGTCATGGGTTCGATTTTGAGATTAGTTTAATTATTTTACAATCAAGATTATATCAGTCAAGACAGCCAGATACTTGAACAATTTTGATTAAAAAAAACCTTAAAAGACAATCATGTTCATAAAATTAACATTTATTTCATTTTATTACACAGAAGACCGGCAGTGGTCAGAAATAAAATCTCATTATACTAGTTGGGAACTACCATCCCCACTCTAACAATAAGTGGTATTTTATTGCCTTAGCGCAGGTGGTTCATGTACAGCTGTGTCACCTCAATGAAGTCAAACAGGAATGAGACTAGGAGAAAGGCGAATAAACCTGGCTCACATAATTGAGTTGCCACAGTAGCTACTGCAACAGGAGTCCATCTAACTTCAAATGTTATATGGATCTGCATGAACCAACATTTACAAGTTACAAGAATGGTGATGGTGGACATTGATATTGATAAAAATCAACCAATTAAAGGGAACTGACACCGCCCAGCGGTTTAGCCAACTTTTCGACTTTCACCGCCCGAGAAAGTCAAACTTCCAACTTCCTGTTCGAGTTCAGATTTGTAGCTCCGCCCCCAGTGCCCGAGCATGTGCAGTTCAATTTGTTATTATTGAGAATCATATTGAAAGTTTGCGTAATGGGGCGACCAAAAAAGGTCTCAAAAGCCGATCAACGGCTATGGATTTCGCGTGAGACGCTCGCGATATGGAAAGTGATAAGGAAGGAGTTGAATTTGAAGACAAATGATGGAGTTGCCCAACATTTGGCCGACTTGTACTCCGAGAAAACAGCCGTGAGTCATGCGATCTTTCATTCATGAGTTTTTGTAGTAAATTCCATAGTAGTGACGTCACTCAATGATTGACAGCTAGGCGCCATGTTTCATTCATGCCTCGTTCTGATCACCCGATACGCGGGAAATGAAAACGAGGTCATACAAACTGGCTGGGTGATGTCAGTTCCCTTTAATGAAATCCTCTATCAGCGGCCTGTCTTTACAATAAGAGACATGAAGATGAAACCAAACACCCTTTTGCAGTGCATCTCCCTTTTGTAATTGCACATAGAACTTGTAAACTTTTTACAGGGGCAGTCAAAAATGCTAAGTTTACCAATTTTGTACTGGTAATTCAGCAATCCTTTTTTTCATGATTCTTGTGGACCCCTTCTCCTGCCCGGAAAGTATTAGTGTCCTTCAAGCACCACTGCAACCTTAGTCCAAATCATTGTTATTCTCCGTTTTCTCTATTTTCAGTAAGTTTCGACATTACGTGATGCTGCATCTTTTGATTGCTTGTGCTTGGTGACAAATGAATGAAGTTTTTTTCTATCCAGGCCACAGGATTTAAGATCATACTCCATGTAAGGCTGAATAACAAATAATCCATGAAACCTGAAAATACATGAAAGAAACCATTGTTAGTCTATAGCGCAGGGGAAGAGAGTCGGCCTCATGATCAGGAGGTAGTGGGTTCAACTCCCGGTCGAGTCACTGTTTGGTTCCCCTACTGGTCGAGTTCAAGTGAGTGCCTTCTGGTTGCTCCTTGAAACCCCTGATTGATTTCTGTGGAGACCGGGGTTGTAATATAGTATCCCAGATGCACTTTGAGATGTTTTAGAATAAAGGTCTATTTAAAATATTCTGAAAAGCCAGGACTAACATATATCATATAATGAATTCCAATTTTTGTCTATTTTTCTCGTTAATACAATGTCACTATTTGTAATGATGACCTACCAAAAACGATGCAAATGATGTCATTAATCCTTCTTTTAATATCTCCACCATGCCCCCGTATTCCTCTTCATCAGCTTTTTGGAATGAACTAAAATAGATGTGGACTACACCAGCATTTATTGCGAAAAATCTGGAAGAAAAATTTCAGGTGATTGTTAATGTTTTAAACCGGATATCAAATAAACAATGGACAGTTTTGAAACCAACTGTCTCAGGGAGGTTGGTCAAGATGTCCTCACAGATGGCAATAGAGTTTTCTCATCAGTGGGCTTATTGTCAATTGCCTAATTTTTGAGTCAACATGAAGTTAAAAGATTTCAAAAAGATTGATTACTCTGTTATCAGTCAAAAATCACAACCTTCAACACTGAAGTTTCGAGAAGAAGAATATTTCAAATACAAACTTACACAATGATAGCAATTATTCCTTTGAATGGAAAAATACCCCATGCTACACCAATGACAAAACCAATGATCTGTCTGAACCAGTAGATTACATCCAAAAACTCATCCTGAAGTGGAGAAGTATGAATTATTATCATCATTATTACCAGCATCATAATCGAGATAGAATTTTAGCAGGAGGCGTTGAGTCTTCTGCTGTCTGCCCTGTTCTGAACCTAGTGAAGCACTCATCTCTCTCCATAGATATTTCGTGTGTAAATTACGCGTGGCCTACGGGCAACTTACACGCGACCTACGCAATGAAAAAATTTAGGGACAGCAATATTTGTGATTTGGACTGTAGACAAGAAATTCTTTACTCTCGATGCATGGTTTTCCTGAGATTTTTAAATCTTTTATAGTGAATCTCAGATAACCTATGCCTCTGAGTCAAGAATCGACATAAGGAAATGGCCTTTAGCCCAGCCTTCAAGACCTGAGGGTTGCTCTACACCATGCAGCCGTGTGCAGTAACAAGCAGCAAGCATGCAAACAACAAGTGGAAAACTGATTGCGCAAATAGCAACGGTAGAATTACGAAGACTCGTGGGTGTACAATCATGACAGGACCAATATTTATGTGGGATCAAGCAAAGTCAACCCCGACCAAGGCCTACGCCTACAGTAATCTGACCACTACTACACTACTCTTACTGTACTGAAGGAAAGTCTTTACCATAGCTCTCATTAGCAGTCTTTGATAAGTAAATGATTGAAGCGTTCATACAGATTACATTGTAGGTCTAGAGCATCTGCAGCTGAGGAAAAGAATTGCTTAAAAGCTACATCCGAAAATCATAACCATAGCCCAATACAATGCAAAATGTACAGGACTATTTTTAATTTTGGACAAAACTGTACTAACTTTATCTGTCCATTTTGACTCAGGTTTGAGAGCTTTGTGAAATATATCAAGTTTTGTCGGTTCTTTGACAATATCTTTTTCTCCTTTCCTTTGTCTAGTCGTCATATCTTCGCAAAATTCGTAAAATAAACAGAGAAAAGTCGACGTGTCTTCGCCGGTAACAAAACGGAAGTAGTTTTTGTAATTATGCGCATGCGTATCGGCTAGTGTTGTAAGCGGCACAAACCAAAATATTGTCAAAATTTTACAAATTTTCTCGTGAAAACCAGCGATTATCCCTATTCTGCTATCTTGATTGTAAAATAAATGTGATATAATGAAAGAACAAACGGTATAGTGATAGTACAATACCATTTAGTCTGCGGATTTTGCATAAAAAGTGCAAATTGCAGCCATGATGCGACCAGCTGGGGAACCTGGCCTTGGTCCAAGCCCAAGTTGTGGGCATGGGGCCAGTTCTGGTGGAGACTCGGCTTCTCTCTTTCAGACAGGTGATGCTGCAACAGGCGCCAGGTTAATGCGGGATGAGCAGAACAGCAGAATACAGGGCCAGGAAAAGCATGGTACCCCCAGCAGACAAGCTGCTGGCAACGCATCATTTGAAAATCATTTGTCAAAACAGAATGTCGAATACAAAGTAATCCTGCAGTTCGATGATAGCTACTTAAAAACTGGACCTGGGATAATAAAGTTTATTTTGACGGTATGTTTCTTATCAGTCCTCTTCTAATTTCTATGGTTTGTATGATATGATGACAGGACTAAGAGGATCTCAAAAATCCAGTACAACAGTATTTTAAGTCAAATGATGCATTTAGAAAATAGATCATTCAGATGGTCTAGTGACTAACATTAACTATCCGAAACACTGTGCTAGATCCACAGTTGTGACTCCTTGCTATTCCTTCAACTAATGAATCATTACTTGTCTAAAGCATGTGAGTCTTGAAACCATAAACTTTTATCTAAAAGAGATGATTTTATTCTCATGCTCCAATCTTTTTTGTGAAGTAATTGTGATTAACTTTTATCATTCGTTCAGTCTGAGCCAGAGGTTCATGCTTGTTTCTTCTGATGTATTTAATTATTTCATTACAGCTCCTCTCGGTCATTTCCCTCATCTGCGTGACCAGCTCAGGGACCTACCTCGGTTCCTACCTACTTCTGCCCATGGATTGGCATTTGAGAGCGTTTGTCTTCACTGCTGTTGGATGTTTCTTGACCAGCCTACTCTTCCTGACCATTCAGATTACAGGCCTAATCAAAATGTTCCAATTCAATTGGCATTTTGTGGTAAGTATCTTAAGTCCCCATCAGCAGCAATGGAGGTTGAGAACAGAAACTTATCAAGGATCCTTTTCCTTATACAGTAGGACCCCTCTTTTGAGGACACCCTCGAGACAGACAAGTGCTGTCCTTAATAGAGAGGTGTCCTGATTGGAGAGGTCAAGTTGAATGGAAACAACCAATTTGGTAGTCACTTTTGTTCTTAATATATTAGAGAGGTTCTGCTGTACATTGTTGAACACTTCGTAAATTTGAATTTTCTTTTTACAGGATCTTGCCGTCTTCTCATGGTTCACCTTCCTCTACCTATTTTCCTCCTCCCTGGTTGCCAGTGCCGTGGTTTATTACAAGTCAATCGAAGTCAAACCTTGGACCATTGAGCAGTTGATCATTGCATGCGTAAGTAGAAATTTCCATTTTCAATTTCCAATCCAGACCTACTCAATTCGTTCAAAAATTGGAAAATTAAACTGATAATCATGAATTCTAATTTCAAATTGTGTAAAATATACACTGAATTATGAATTCAGCAAGGCCCTGGTGTAGACTGACATACAAATACCATGAATGGGATGCCAAGTTTCAGCATATTTGCATGCATAAAACAGCACCAATGGGGCTGTTTATTTTTATTTTATTTATTTATTTAATCGTACATAATAGTACATTCAACAGAGTGCAATGCTGTATTGTGCAGTGAGAAAAATAAATAGATGGAAGAACATTTTAAAAACAAGTTAGAAACAGGCAGCGAATGTCACAACTAATTACCAGTGATACTCAATTGAACTTGTTTATACAGATATTATATTGGCCATCAACAAATTATTCAGTCTCAGGTGTCTGTAGAATTTAGTTTCCACATAAATCATTTAATATAGTATTAATCTCATCAAGATTAAAGAAATTGCGGTTTACTTGACCCTCAAGAAGAAACAATGAATGCGAACTTGGCGTGGGCATTCAAGATATCTTGGCAGTGTATTTTGTATTAATAGTGAGGTTTTGCAACCACCCGGTTAGGCCCGATGACGACGTTTATCTATAGTGTGAGTTCACCCGAACAATAGATAGACGTGGTCGTAGGGCCTAACCGGGCTGTTGCGAAACCTCACTATTATTACAGTGGGTCTCTCTTGATATTTGTGACTCGCTCTACCAAAACTAGGCGCTTGTCGCATCTGAACTCGACAGGTTGATACGGACTTGTTGTTCATTTCCCTATTGTAGACCTTTTGTGAAATCTATTACAAACTGATTTGGTCACATTTCACAAAAGGTCTACAATAGGGAAATGAACAACAAGTCCGTATCAACCTGTCAAGTTCAGATGCGACAAGCGCCTAGTTTTGGTAGAGCGGGTCACATTTTTTTTGGTTGCTCTACATGTAAAGTCGTTTTGAAGTGAACTTTATTGAGGAATAATTATTAGCAATGATTATGTCAGTGTCACTGTGTCATTTGAGAATATAACAACTTTGTGCCTCATGTATTAAAGTTCATTGGCACCGTTTCCCAAATTCCAGTTCATCATGCTTGTTTGGCTTGTACTGTGCTCAAAGTGAATGCTAGCTTCGCCCCCTGTAAGCTCTTAGTACCATTGCAACCTTATTGAGCACCAGGCCTGCTGGACACCTCCACAACTTTTTATCCCTTCAATTTCAGGTGCTTGGTTTCATGTGCATGGTATTCTGTGGATTGCTCGCACTGAATGGCTACAGGAAGTGGCATGGGTCTAGCCAGTTCCGGCGGTTCCGTCTTCAGGAGCTGGAGCGACTGGACCGATTATACAACTTGGAAAACGTCTAGAACCAGAAGCATCATACGAATTGAATGCGCTTTAAAAGTTTAATATGAATGAGGTGCCACACTGAATTCGGTTCATACCGTTTTCAATCCGCTTTAACCAACACAGTTCTTAAACCGAATTGAATACGAATCAGTTAAGCCGCATTAACGACATCGATTGAAATTTCAGTGTGGCGCGCTTAATACGTATTAAGAATTTTATTCCCAATGCGTAACTTCCTCTTCCGTTTCATCACTTGCCAAAGATTTTTATCAATTCCAATCACTGTCACTAATTCATTATTATTCGGGAACGTGTTTACAATCCCAGTTCACGGGGATTGAAACTATAGTGACTCCATTTTGCCAATCTGAGATAAAGAATCACCAGAACTCACCCGAAGTCCTCAAGGGTAAAATTATTTTCCGTAGGATATTGTCACTTTAGCCCTACTTTGCCTACGAACCATATTTCGACCGAATTTTGGTGTTTGATAGAGTTCTGGTGTTTGTAAGTTTGGAAAAATGAAGTTTATACTATAGTTTCACCTTAATCAAAGTTAAAATTGTGAAGACTTGTTTGTTTTTATTATGTGTTCTTATGGTAGGTATCCCACCATCTCTGGGGAGAATGATTGTATTGTATATATTTTTGTAAACTGTACAGTTTTGTGTAAATGTTATTGTTATCTCCTGTTAGAGTTTACGAAAGTTGTTGTCATGTGTGTTTACATGTAGTGCAAAATATCACAATTAGATTTCAATATTACCAAGTAGAAATTTGAGAACTTGATATTACCAGATATCCATCAGGGTTTCCGCCAGAGGGGATTCATCCCCCCCTAAAATATTTCAAGGGGGGATATCCCCCCCTTAAATTTGAGCACTGAAGTTTGTTTTACTGTCAAATGAGTAATTTTAATATTTAAAATAAGAGCATTTGGGAGCCAATCGTAGCGGTTTTAGGGCCAAAAAACGTCTCAGGAGGGGTCTATACCCTTTTTGAGAAAAAAAATTTTTAGAAATTTTTTTTTTTTTGCCCCCCTCAAATTTAATCCTGGCGAAAACCCTGTCCATTACTCCCATGATGTGTATCCAAGTTCTGATCTAGTAAATTTTCATCATTTTCGTCTGCATTTAGTACAAGCCTGTACATTATATATGTGTATTGTAATTATACTTCATGGGGCATTAAAATCAAAACAAGGGAAAGACACGCTCGGGTTCCCAATGTTTTACAATCCGTGTTCAATGTGAAAATATTCTGCTTAAGCTTCTTGTGAGTACATGTAAGTGTATCATGTTTAAAAGATGCAATACATAGTTTTATGGTGCAATAGTTTATAGATCTCTAGAAGCAATAATTTTTCAATAATATGTTTCTTATCACATCATAATGTGTGCAATTGTGAGTACCCGGTACTTCGTGTGAAGCCAGTCATGATACTCAGTATAGCGTTGCTAAAACGGTTACACGGGACGATCAGATGAATATCTATTAAGTTTTCTTCAGTTTTCTTCTATGTCCTGCGTAAAATCAGCTTTCAGCTTTGCTCTGATTTCTTTTGACAATCCTTCTCCAATCAGGTGATTACCGATTAAACTTTCCAAGGAAATTTTCATGTAAAAAGAGATAATAGGTAATTCATGACATTTCTTCTGTGGATTTATTGAAAGGTGGCATGGTATCAACTCATCTTTGGAAGCATTTCACCTGAGCCTTTTCATTGTTATGGTGAATTGATGCGTTGCAGGCCAGGCTTATCTTAATTGAAAACAAAATACATACATTTTCCTGCCTGTGTTTTCTTTTTATACGAAAGTCTGTTTGGTCAGGATGATCTTTTCGTGTGCAACTCGTTTTGTTCAATGTGATGTAAGATGGCTCAATGTTGTAGTGAAGTCTGTGATCTGTCGTTTATATTGGTGTACATGTAACTTGTTATGTTTTGCAATAAAAGGTCAATCATGAAATTATCTTTTTCAACTCATTTTCGCTGTTGTATTGATATGTGTTGACAAGCGACTTCAGTATTGTTTCTTACATGCGTCCAACCTCCAGTTAGTGGACATCCGTCTCTGGTTGTGGTTGAGGTGAGCAACCACCAAGTCACAACCAATGGTGGAGACAAGACACATTGCTGATTTCTTCTTCTTCAGCGTTCAACCTGCCTAAGTAAAACTATAACCTCAGTCCTGTGGCGGAGATGAAGCGGCTTGTCGCCCGAAGGTACGGCTGTGTTCCCCACAGCTTTTCTTCGACCTTCGTGTCTTTAGGCCAGAATCTATCTCGTAAATCCTGGTACAGGGGACAGTCCTGTAGGATGTGCGTTGGTGTTTGCACTGCTGTCTGGCATTGGCATTCTGCTGTGTCTCTTACTCCTATACGTTTAAGATGCCCACGTAGGCCACAGTGGCCTGTTCTTAGACGGTAGATGGTAGTAGCGTCTTTTCGGTCAAGTAGCCACAGCTGGTCTGATTGGGGGTGGTGGTTTCCCTGGATTTTCTTCCAGTCATTTCTGCATTTCTGCTTCAGGAGTGTTGTTATTTCTCTGTATGACTGCTTCCCATTTGGCTGGATCTGTAGGCTTCCTTCTTTTGCTAGTTGGTCAGCCCTTTCATTTCCAGGTATTCCACAGTGGGCGGGAATCCATTGCAAGACCACGTGGTGGTTACTGGTGAGATCTTGGAGGTGTTCTTTCAGATCTTTGATGTCTGACTCGATGTTTTGCACATTGCTGATGACCCTTTAGACTTTACCCCATGGTCTACTTGTACAGTCACGTGTATCTAGGCGTCTCTGGTTGTGTTAAGTCACCAGCTAGTCACAACCAATGGTGGAGACAAGACACATTGCTGATGACCCTTCAGACCTTACCCCATGGTCTACTTGCACAGTCATGTGTATCTGTCTCTGGTTGTGTTGAGCCACCACCTGGTCACAACCAATGGTGAGACAAGACACATTGCTGATGACCCTTCAGACCTTACCCCATGGTCTACTTGTACAGTCATGTGTATCTGTCTCTGGTTGTGTTAAGCCACCAGCTAGTAACAACCAATGGTGGAGACAAGACACATTGCTGATGACCTTTCCAACCTACTCCATGGTCTACTTGCACAGTCATGTGTATCTGTCTCTGGTTGTGTTGAGCCACCGGCTAGTCACAACTAATAGTGGAGACAAGACACATTGCTGATGACCCTTCAGACCTTACCCCATGGTCTACTTGTACAGTCATGTGTATCTGTCTCTGGTTGTGTTGAGCCACCAGCTAGTCACAACCAATGGTGAGACAAGACACATTGCTGATGACCCTTCAGACCTTACTCCATGGTCTACTTGTACAGTCACGTGTATCCATCTCTGGTTGTGTTGAGCCACCAGCTGGTCACAACCAATGGTGGAGACAAGACACATTGCTGATGACCCTTCCAACCTTACCCCATGGTCTACTTTCACAGTCATGTGTATCTGTCTCTGGTTGCGTTGAGCCACCAGCTAGTCACAACCAATGGTGAGACAAGACACATTGCTGATGACCCTTCAGACCTTACCCCATGGTCTACTTGTACAGTCATGTGTATCTGTCTCTGGTTGTGTTGAGCCACCACCTAGTCACAACCAATGGTAGGGACAAGACACATTGCTGATGACCCTTCAGACCTTACCCCATGGTCTACTTGTACAGTCATGTGTATCTGTCTCTGGTTGTGTTGAGCCACCAGCTAGTCACAACCAATGGTGAGACAAGACACATTGCTGATGACCCTTCAGACCTTACCCCATGGTCTACTTGTACAGTCATGTGTATCTGTCTCTGGTTGTGTTGAGCCACCAGCTAGTCACAACCAATGGTGAGACAAGACACATTGCTGATGACCCTTCAGATCTTACTCCATGGTCTACTTGGACAGTCATGTGTATCTGTCTCTGGTTGTGTTGTGAAGTGTACTTGTATATTTTATTCATACTCTAGATTCATCGATATAAGACCGTTTCTGTGTAATCAAGAAATTGCAGATATTTTGCACATGGGAAGTTGCCAAAAATCAACATGTCAAAGCAATCTTACATTAGCTGCATGTCTGTCTGCTGATCTGACTGGTTGGGATTGTCACAGTAGAAAGATTCCGATTTTGATCCGAGATGGTGACTTTTTTCTCTGGACACCATCATTCAAGTCAATTCTTGTGAGGTATGTTTACTTGGCACTGCAAACATTCAAGACACAGTGTTTCATTGCTTTTGCGATACCTGGCAACATCACATCTGTCGTCAAATTGCCAGGCCTCTTTACAGCCTCAGTTGTTGCTGATCCATTACAGTATCATAGCACTCGTTTAGTTTCAGTGGTGGACACGCATATTAGGTTTTTAACGAATGTGCGTCTGGTAAAGACACAGGTCTAAAAAGACATGGTTTTCAAAATGGTGGAAGTACAATGATTGGAATGCATTGTACATGTACACAGGCATATTTAAATATCGGGTCTCCTGTTTGATGTTGTGAATAAACCTATACATCATAACTCTAACTGTTTAGTGAAAGAAAGTACGCGGCAATGTTCTCATCCTAGCAATATTTGCTAGTGTTGTCCTCGATTCAAAACTGCTCCAGTTCGTGACAAATTAGGAAAATACAGTAAAAAGAACACAATTTCCACTTACAAATTGATAGAATTTATCATAGAAAGTTAAACCTATATACATGTAGAGTTAGCAGAGAGTAAAATAAATGTTAACAATAGCTAAGTTTCATGACTGTTCAATAAAACTTCAAGAGACTCATCACTATTATCGGGAGGACACTATACCTGTATGTAGTCCCAATCCTTCAGGCATTATCTTCAGTCCACTGTACTATTTTGCCATGCAAATACATGTATGGTAAATTCGCATTTTGTATTGTAACTGTTCAAAATGTAGTGATTAAAAAATGATAAAAAAACTTGTGACACGGATAATGGATGGTTTTATTTCAAAACGAGACAAATCAATGTTGACCATTTGAGAAAGATGCGACTTTAAAATAGTGGATCTAGCAATGGGTGGCAACCCTCATTTTCCAAAATGCCGGCCACCGGGGTATGTTGCTTTGAATGAAACTCAACTCCTCAAATGTATGATTGGGAAAGGGAGGTACCTGTCCTTACGTCTCATGTCGAAAAGGCCCCATCTCAATTCCCGACAGGCATTTTCAACGAATCGTGACAATTTTGTGGACCTCCCGCATCCCGCTTATATGATCCCAAAGTCCCGGCCTTTTTTTGTTTATCTCCCCCAGCATCCCAAAAAAGACTGTACCATCACATGACACTCACCAGACATATGTGACCCGCCATGACAAAACAGGTCGCATGTCGCTCTGAGCTTGACAGGTTGAGACAGACTGGTTGTTCATTTCACCATTGTCTGCCTTTTGTAAAATCGGAGTATATCAATTTCTTCTATTACATGTATGTCCTGGTGTCATTTTAGGCTCATCTTCTGTGCGACATGCGACTCATTTTGTCGTGGTGGGTCACATATTTCCTAGTGAAAGTGAACGCTCTTGCCAACCCAAATTTAACCACGCAGTGCACTCGTCATCACAGTTTGAATTTCAACCAAGGAGTATTTGATTTGAAGAGCAGTGAAAACAGATTCACAAAGCACAGACTTAGAAACATAAATTAATGGCGTAACACAACAAACACAAATATTATGCAATCAAAATCTCAAAAAACTTAATGATTATAATCAATATTCTTACCTAGGTTATACTTATATCTACTATAATGATAAATCGTAATAACACCAACAAATCGTTTAGTGGAGACAGAAAACTTGCAAACACGCCAAATACTCTAGGTTCACACGCCTAAGGTCCACTGTAGTAAGCCAGTGTATGTTTACATTTTAGTAGGCCCACGATCGGAGTAAGTTTCTTCAGGCCTATACTTGATTGACCAGCAGCGTCAATGGCAATATAGAAGGCCTAAACTTTTCCCATTACAGGCCTAGAAATGTGCACTATGTAAAGATCTGGCTGGACGTTTGGAGTGAGAAACTAGAGTAGTTTGGAGTGAGATTACACATGTACTTCTCAAAACCCCCAAGTCACTTACGACACAACACCATAACAAACTGATTCAAAAATCTGGATACACTTCAAGATTAACCCTTCAATTTCTCCCGAAACATTTGTCCCTTATTTCAAAAGGATTTTTTTAGATAGACTCTCTCCTTCCAGACAAAGTCTATTGTACAGAACGTCCAATATCACCGATTTGAACCAGAATCATTGGTCTTGTCCAATTCTGAAATAAGTGTCATGAGTATTGTCAGTATTCTAAAATCACACACATCAAGGTTATCCATCTTATTCTACTTATGTTTTAGGTCACATAAATGAACCCTTACCCTTCAAAGAAAAAAAAACTTAAAAATTGGCACATTACAATCTACTACTACACGGTACATTTACTGTATAACATCCAAGAATTGACATTGCCACTACCATTACAAATTAATAACAAACTCACTGAGGTGATACATGTAAGCTATAAAACCTGAATCTAGACAGAAATCATTAAACTTACAGCAAAAACATTCTGGTTAAAAACTTGCAGACAAGAAATTCAGAAGCTAAAATCTGGTGGTAAAAAATCACAATTCAATCACATAATCAGAAAAAATACTTTGAGTGGAAAACTTTCAGTTGGCCATCCATTATTTTTAAAAGTTTCACGAGCGTACAAAGCGTTTGCAGGGGGAGGGGGTTAAGAGACTACCGTATACTTTTTCTAAAATGAAAAATGATTATTTGTCAAAGCGTGAATTACTGGCTATTTTCAAAATGAGCACTTGGAAAGCTCTGCTCTTTTCACTTCATTGACCACGGGTTCCGATTGTTTCGGTACAATCTGGCACTAAGTACAATCCATGGGAAAAAAAGTCCCCTGACCTAGTTTTAAAAACATGGAACAAGCAATTACTTATCCACTTTAAAATACTTCATTTTAGGATGTACTTGTACACTTCTGGGGGAGGGATAGTGATTGGTCAAAATTGTACAGTTTGCACGCTCATAAAAATGTTAAAACGACGGACAGTGCCTTGTAGTTCAACGTGTTTGATTAATTTCAATTGGATAAATTCGCACAGCATCCGGTCGGCGAATGTTACACTGAACATTATAGACAAGTCAGAAACACATATTTCAACTAATTTTAAACATACAATTCTACAAAATATAGCTTGCTTCATATAGTCAAGTACAAGTTTACAAACTTCTTTTTCTCTCTAAAATACTTATTTTGAGGTATGAAACTTTAATCTTAGTTAAGTCCAACATACATATAATGTCCAACAACAGTGAACATGTCATTTGTTCGACATTTTCAAAATTTACCACAGTAGGCACTTCTTCACGCCCTATCACGAGGACACAGGAGACATTCGATCCTTGCTGATACAATATGCATGCAAACAAATAAGTGGTCAAGATTAGGCACTGTGAACATTATCATTACTCGCCAGAGTTCACTGAGAAATCACGTTACTACATCACGTCTCACGCTTCATGCCAACAGAAGACTATTCAAAGCAGCACATGTTGCCAGAACTTATAGCGTCAACTTGATCAATCTTTGTTTCATGGAGTGAATCCTGACATGCAACTCATAAAACAAGACGTCTTTGCAAATTTCGCTTCGGAGAACAGATTTAGAACACGACACGTTGAGCTACTTTTACCAGAAGTGGAAGAAATGCATATCACCAGAAAGCTTGTCTTTCAAACACAACATCAATTCACAACCACATGTTTTATGCACAATAGTTTTAAGACGTTACATGTGTATTTGCTACATCAGTTCGGCAAACGTCAAAATTCGGCAGCGATGCCGTTCGAGGAATCCCCCGTTGCTGTTAACGGCAACGGTTGCTTTATACGGCATCCCTCGGATGCCTCACGCGGCATCCCTCAGCTTCGGGATAATTTCGGGGCCGAGCGCTGCCGATCGGGGGTTCCACTATAGATTAATAGGGGGCAGCTGGTATTGATCTAAATATTTACCCAAGGAAATGTAAGTCTATCCACGCATTTTTGAAAATTCTCAATTTTCAGAATGGCCTCCACTGAAATGTGGCGTCAGACCAACTGATGGAGATTCAATTCTAATACACTTACTCAAATACAGCTAATTAATACGACCTGTCCCATGTCCCCGTCTTGTAAGCTCTCTCAGCAGACGACATGTACTGCAGAATATTCTGGCGCAAATTTGTGTGTAAAATATGTGTTTTTTAATTTATTTCAGCAGTAACCAAAAAAAACCGGAATTAATCGAACGATGCTCACATGATTTTCAATGCTGTGGTGTCAATTTTCACCGGAAGTGTCACTTTACGGCAACGGTTGCCTCAGACGGCATCGCTGCCGAATTTTGACGTTTGCCGAACTGACATGTACTGCAAATAGCACTACTCATGACATTGCCAATTCCCCTAAAACAGTGGAGCCAAAAGTTTACCAGGCCTCTAGGTGTAGTGCAGTGCAGTACTGAAATGTCAGAGCAAAGGCGAAAAATACCATTATATCTGTATTTAGGGTCATCCATTTTGCTTGTCAACATTCAATGCACACTTAAAAACTCTAATGAAACTACACAGTCGTAAAAGACAGATTAAAAAAAACTATATTTTTGAAATATTCTGACAGGGGAATGGAGGCAATCTGCCAAAAAGAGTATGCTTTGTTCTGGGTTGAAAATGTTATCAATAATAGATGACCCCTTAGACAATTCCAGTTTCACAGCTGAACAAAATGTTTTAGTGGATTTCAAATTGGGGAAGATCTTTTACCATCATCAGCGAAGTGAGCAACAACCTTCACACATCACACCGAGACATGAGGCCTCCTTTGAATAAATCGACCCTCAGTTAAGCGTCATCTTCATCATCATCGTCTTCAGTTTTCGACGAACTTCTACATTTTTTGTGCTTGATATCCTCCTGGCTCGGTGATTGGACTAGAACGCCATTATTTGTATTTTTATTACAATTCTGGTCCGAGCTAGCACTGTTTTTATACGCGTTGTGAGCTAGGGGGTACACCGACTCATCTGGGTCCACGTCCCCGTAAAGTACAAACCGTTGGTGAGCTTCCAGAAGTTTAAGGCAAAATTCCTCATCGTTGAAACGTTTCGGCATTGGTGGATGCTTTTCTTTGAGCCGTTTCTTTTCCTAGAAGAGAACAGGTCACACTGAGACACCAAAACAACAAGGCCAATGCATGTCATCACTGAAAGAACGATTTAACTGATCAGGAAACACAAATCAGGGAGTTGATTACTTCTATAGGGAGTCTGGAGAAGAAGGTTAACCATGTACAGTACTTGATGCCTACTCCTGAATGCATGCCAAATTTTTTATCAGCAACCAATCTGAGATGATAGGAGGCCATTCATAAATGCACAAATGAATCCCAATCAGCAATAGAATAGTTATTACTATAGCTGTATAGTGATATCAGCACAGTGATGGAAATTTGAGAAAAGCCCTGGTCCAACTGAGAGATGTACCGGTATATAAAATTTACCTCTTTAAGTCCCCTAAATTCAAATGCTTGGAGCTGGCGCTGGAATCCAAAATTGGGGCTGGCACATTTTCTTGCACCTTTGACAGCGTTTAGTGTCTCCCTCCAACCAAGATCTGTCACCGTCATCATATAGGCAACTGACACAGTCACACTACGAGATACCCCAGCCAGACTGAAATGGAGAATTCCCGAATCAAGAAAGTCGAAACTTGCACCCTGAAGTCACAACCACAATACTGGGATAAAATCAGTTGAAGGATACGTACCAATGGACAAGGACATTCCCTCCATTGATTCTAGCGTCGTGAATGAAATCGTTGCATTCAGAGAAATATGGCGTGAGGTCAGTCGACGGTGAGTCACTTACAGTTATACAGAGATACTTCTTGCCCTAAAAAGAGAAGTTAATTTTTTTTTCAATATAGACGTATAGATAAATAATTGAAAAGACAACATGACAGAGCTACTAATAGGCTCTAGGAAAATTCGTCCCCGGAAAATTCGTCCCCGGAAAACTCGTCCCCGAGGAAAATTCGTCCCCGGATAATTCGTCCCCGAGGATAATTCGTCCCTGGAGAATTCGTCCCCGAGGATAATTCGTCCCTGGAAAATTCGTCCCAGAGGAAAATTTCGTCCCCGGAAATAGTCCCCTAGGATAATTCGTCCCTGGGAAATTCGTCCTCGAAGATAATTCGTCCCCGAAAAATTAAACAACAATTGAAAGTTTCTGACATTACTTTCTAGTAATAACTACTACTTACTACTTTCGACTTTTCTCATTCATTATATCTCTCTTTACTACCCTACCAGCTAGTTACCTACTCCACTCTTTTCAAAGTAGGTAGAGGTGGGCAGGCGAAATTTTTTTTTTTTTTCAAATAAGTATTTTTACTGGTCAAAATGAAAGAAAAGCTCTAAATTCTTCAATAAAATATTTCGCCTGCCTACTTCTACCTACTATAAAAATAGTGGGGTAGGTAACTAGCTAGTATGGTAGTAAAGAGAGGTGTTACACTGAATGAGAAAAATCGAAAGTAGTAGTTATTGCTACAATCCATTCGACAAGACTCAGAAAGTAAAGTCAGAAACTTTCAACTTTGTAAAATATTCTGGGGACGAATTATCCTAGGGGACGAATTTTCCAGGGACGAATTATCCTCGGGGACAAATTTTCCGGGGACGAATTATCCTCGGGGACGAATTATCCTCGGGGACGAATTTTCCGGGGACGAATTTTCCTTGGTGACGAATTTTCCGGGGACGAATTTGCGGGGACGAATTTTCCGGGGACGAATTATCCGGGGCCGAATTTTCCTGTAACCCTACTAATACTATAATCCTGTGAAAAATGTCGAAGTAAGGTTAAGTTTGTTTATTAGAGGTCACCCCTAATGGAAAGGTAAGCCATCTTTGGCTGATGAGACACTCTCTACTTCCAAACTCCTATCTCTAATGCCAGGCGCCTGTCGAGAAGACAGTTTGTACCCTATATTCAACTAGCTGGTGGCTAACAAACCGGCCGCATTGGGACGAGGTTACCAGCGGGCCTCGAACCTCCGACCTTCCGTTCACGAGGCGGACACCTTAACCACTAGGCCATCGAGTTCGGTAGATGTATAGTCAGGGAAAGACACTGCCACACTGATACTCACGGTATGCATTTTCTTGGCATTGTCATGAATTGAGAGGATATGTGTGATGTCATTATCATCGAGTTGGCGGAAGTCTTTTGAGTCTCGTATATTCCCAATATACAGACCAGGAAGAACCTGCAACCAATGTAAAAATTGGCCGTAAGTCTGGATGACCAACACAGATTAGGATTAGGAATGTACAGAAGAACCTCTCTATTAATGACACCCTCGAGACTGACAAGTGCTGTCCTTAACAGAGAGGTGTCCTGATTAAAGAGGTCAAATTGAATGGACACCACCAATTTGGGACCAAACCTAGTGTCCTTAATTTAGAGGTTGTCCTTGATAGAGAGGTGTCCGCTAAGGGAGGTTCCATTGTACTAGCATGTCGTTATTTCTGACGCACTTGCTCATTACTGTAACTGTTGGGAGGCTAATTTCTCTAAGTTGTAGAAAAAAGAGAAAAAACCTCACAAGACAAAATTAACAATACTACAGACTGTGCATCTGCTCCCATTATACCTGCACCTTGGTAAGTTGAGCCAAGTTTGTGTATTGTAGGGCCTACTCCTTTGCTAAGATGCTGACCCACTTACCAATAGCCTCAGGAATGCAGCTTGGTTAGGTAAGCATGCTAAGGGAAAATCTCAGAATAGGCCAAAGCCAAAAAATGATGAATTTTTGTTCAGGGGAGGGGGTTATTAGTCACTTTCATCATGAAAAATTTGTGTTAAAAACGACCAGTGTACATACTTGTTTTTAATTTTTACAGTCCTACTACCACAGTTATCATGTAACAGCTCTGTTTTTATTCTTTTGAGAGGGGAGGAGACTAAATGAAATGGCAAGGGCCATTGCGCTAACCTCCCTCACTTCACAGACATGTTATTGTTTTCAATTTTAATGGCCAAATCAG
This sequence comes from Lineus longissimus, assembly GCF_910592395.1. Classification (NCBI taxonomy): domain Eukaryota; kingdom Metazoa; phylum Nemertea; class Pilidiophora; order Heteronemertea; family Lineidae; genus Lineus; species Lineus longissimus. The sequence goes on from NC_088318.1 coordinate 4,470,192, forward strand.
GATACGAACCGAGCAAATTTTAGTCTACAAGGTTTCATAACAGGGCTACATACCAAATGCAAGTCAGAGGTTCCAGTACATAATCTAAACGTGCCACCATCAGCCAATTTCCTCTGTGACCTTGAAAAGTAGGTCAAATCAAAAACCTGTGTGATATGCCATGTATCGTCATAGGGAGACATCACTTTTTGTGTTTTCGGTTTTAACTACCTGGTGGCAAAATCAGGAATCGAACAGGACCGAAATTTGCTCTCCCAGGTGTCATTACATAGGGGAACGTATATACCAAATTTCAAGTTGATAGCTCCAGCAGTTACAAAACGTGCCTTGCTAACGGACGACAAACTGCGCCATAAGATCAGCTCACATCTCTGGAAGTGAGCTAAAAATGTAGGCTTCAATCAACCTGTTTTGAGATGGTTATGATTTAAGTATAAAACACATACCTTGTTCATACCATTGCCCATGTTTATAATATCACAGTTCGACTAGGAGAAGAGATCTATTTAGGCACAGTTCCCTATCATGCCTATTAGGGAGAAAACGTTGAGTCGTCGGGTGAAGTTCCTAGCTCCAGCCGATGGTCTTCAGGTTGATGTGGATGGATGTCGTCCGGTGCCGATGATGCTGGTTCAGCTTAATTCTGAAAGAAGGTTAAGAAGAAACTTTGTTGTCGGTCACCAAAGCAGGAGCTGGCTTAACTATCCAGGCAGTCCATCTGTCATCCTCTCCTTTGCATACATTGTGAAAGGCCCTTTGCCAGTACTACCTATGATCTAAGGCCAAGGGAAAACAAACCACAGATCTTCCCGGGCAAAGACGGCAGAACGACAATAGGCCTTTTCGACAAAGACGAATCAGAGCTAAATCAAATCTAATGCGTACAGCAGCTCAGAACAAGTCTGAAGGCCTAAGCTGGCTTCACACAATTATAAGCCACTGTGACACTTTGTTCCAGGTGAAATGAATGACTGGTCAGCGTCCAAACAAACTTCTCCAAAAAGGTCGATGGCTTCTGGAGATCTGATCGTCAGTGAAACCTATTGCGAAGACGGTTTATTTTCCCTTCCCAACCCTAGGTACTAGGTTGGTTGTACAGGCGTATCTGGTAAAAGGGCCTAGGTGATTCACATAGGCCCTTTTCCAGATATGCCGGTACCCCCTACCTAGGGACAGCAAAACAAACCACCTTGACAATAGGTTTTTGGTCAATGACGCCAGACAATGCCTCTCGAGCCATTGTCTGGCATCTTTTATCGTGAAGATCTATCGTAAAGATGGTTTGTTTTGCCCACCCGAGGGGGTACAAGCGTATCTGGCAAAGGTCCTATTCTACTGGCAGTGCGATTGTGTCAAGAGAGAGAACATGGTGATGATGGTCATGGGCATGGCCGGTGTGGTCCAAGAAAGAGTCTTGTGAGTGTTTTTTGTGTGGATCTGGATTCTCAATCTACAGCACCTCCGGAACGGAGGATAAAAAGGCTGATGGGTTGAGTTGCGTTATCGAGGCGCCGATGTGGTTGTTGTGAATGTGAAGAGAATGACCAGCACGCATGATAATATGCATGTTAGAATAGAACAACTACATGCCCAGACATGCCAGACTAAAATCATAGCGTGCCATTATTCTGACTTCACTTTGGGTTTCGCAACAATGTAGCCCACTATGTGACTGTAGTGTAAACACACACATGGCACGTGCATGTGCAAGTGCACACGCCGCCCACGCACATAAAATAATTTGTAAACAATGATTGAATGAAGAGTAACACACGTCAATATTCGTTTAAAGGCACGATCTCACTATCATTTGGTTCCTCATTATTTCCTTGACTATTTGCCACATACGTACAATCATTTCAACACTGCAAAATAAGAGAATAAAGCGAAGATACCTGGACCATGCAGCCTCCAGGTGTGACCTACATTTGGTGACATTCCTTCATTCTACGCGTGTCAGTTTCTAAAAATAGTAACAAGTCATCTCGGGTAACCACTCTGCCCACAGAAGAAAATAAGTATCAAACCTCTGCTGTAAAATGGACGACTACCACCCATGACCCAATTTAAAAATGGGCTATATGATTGGCTCTTTTTGAATGTCATCATTTCAACATGTGCGAGGGTCAGAACTATTTCTCTCTCATTTAAAATAGTGCCGATATTTTACGGATTGAACTTTCTTATCACTTGCGTTTTTGCAAATTTATGTATTCGATATATTATCATATGTTTATATTGCGAATTTAGTAAATCAGTAAACAAAACCGCTGGGTGTGTTTCAGCCAATCAATTACTTTTGCATCCGCCAGCAATATGTCGGCAAATGTCGTACAGCCGAGCAGGTGTCTCGACTTTTTGAGCCTTAATCATAACATGCGGAGGTTGCGCTCGGTTGGTGACGTCAATCAGGCAGAGGATGTTTCGGTCTGTAAACTTTTTTGGCGGGATATTTGAATCGGGCGCAATCATTGCGATATATAATTCTGTTGATTGCTTTCTCTCTTGCAGGGCCGGAGAAGCGAACATTAACCCCTGATTTTCTCAGGATGCTCTAAAAAAGAAAGAGCTAAATCCGCTCTTAAAGAGCTAATTTAGTGATCGCTCTTTCTGAAAGAAGAGAGAAATTTTATGTATGTGAAAAATATTGTGTACATTCTGCTACAGTGTTTTTTTCAGTGCGTTTATTAGCTCAACACACCTGCAATTTTCTAAGTTATGATTGTAATTATTTCATAATCACAAAAGGGGGAAGATTATCTAATCCACGTTTCGCCATTCTCTTGTCTCAAAGAGCGATCACTAAAATTATCTCTTTAAGAGCGAATTTCGCTTCTTTCCTATATTACCCGCACACCGATTTATCAGCGGTTTGCAACAATCCAAAACTAAAGTAAAGGGATACCACTTGCCCAACGAGACTAACGATACATGAGCCGATTACTGTATCTTTTTTTTACCTAAATCTTTATTTTTCTTACATATTGGCCTAACTCTAATTTTAGGTCTCAAGGCAATTTCTTGTGTATGAGAGATCTGCAAATCAAGAAAGTCATTAGCCGCGCGCGCGCGTGCGCGAGGAGGGATTGGGTAAAGGGGATCCACACCTTGAGGGTCAAGATGGTACATGTACTTGAAAAGATACCTGAACAAAAAGTAACCTGAGGATGGATTTCATCAAAATTCACAGAGCCGGCAGAACATGGAAAAGTCAATTTGCTACATGTAGATCTATAGGCCGACGGGACACAATGTAAAAACATCAATGTATGACACTGCTGCATGTACATGTACATACAAGCATTGTACCGTAGGCAGGGTTACCGAAATGTAATGTAAAATTCTGGGACGAGAGGGTACCAAAATGAGATTAAAAAGCCCCCGACATTTGAGGAAATCGCCTCAGTAGATTTTGCGCCAAAAAGAACGTGGTCATTGATAAACGTTGTACATGTATATACTTCTGAAGAAACCGATCTTTAGATATTCAAAGTTCAAATTTAATAGCAAGAGCGCAATGATTTGTTGTTCACAGAGCCTGGTCCGTGGTATTCTCCAATGCTAATCTAGCAACAACCATGCAAAATGCAAAATTCATAGACTAATAAGCTGAACTTTGAAGACAATTGTGATGAAAGAGATGTATGCGTCCCTCCCCAGGGCAGGAATAAATCAGTTCGGACCCGAGAACTTGACATGTAGTTCATCCTTGAGCCTAGACTCATTGGCGTGGCCAAGGCCTGCATTGCAGTCACGCGAAATCGGGGGTTATCTTTAACCCCTGATTTCTTCAGGATGATTTCAGACATATTCAAAACATGAAATACATGTACGCAATTATAGGCCCATTTTGCTCATCCCTCGGTCAAAATGTGCAGATGACAGTACTCATAAAGACATCGAATGTTTTTCAGAAGCTCAAAATCGTTATTTCTATGAGTGTAGTACCACTGTTTTGGACAGAACATGAGCAGGAGTTAATTGCAACTATAGTTCAATGGTAATAATTCATGTACATGTACATGTAGGTATGGTCAACACTGAAATATTCTAGGCATTTTATTATACATGTATATTGAAAAGTCTGTGAGACAATATTGATTTGAGGAAAATTGCAGCGAAGAAACCCTATGGCACATCCATCTGCCATCTGATAGAAAATGTAGAGATGACATATGATAGCATAATGTAATAATAAAGTCATTCAGTAATCCGACGAGGGATTCCGATTTTCTATTGTTCGACCATTGGTTCTCTCATCGGAAAAAAAAGAGATTTATCTCAATGAAATTCGTTGAGGCCAGTCGTTCTTTTGTGTGTGTGCACATACCGCAATAACTTGCAGGTGCTTTGGTTGTGACAACATGTAATTAACTAATTAATTAGTATTGGCACTAAGCGCGCCTCGGGCTAATGGCTAAAATGAGTGTGATGATTGGATCAAGTCCGGTCATGTACTTACTTTCGTTTAAACATCCATCCGAACATCCATTCGAACATGATCACCTTTCAGAATGATGAATAAGTCGTAATGAAGGTGTAGTGTTACACGCATGGTCACACATGTATTCTCTGGTTACGGTAATAGCATGTCGATATTAGAATAATTGGGTGATATCAAAGACAAGATGGACAAATTATACCAAAAATTGGACTCGTATATTGTATCACAAGAGACAAAGCGTCGGTACAAAGGAGGCGGAGCATACCGTGGTTTGAAATGTTCGCAGCGGGCAGTGACGCCGATGAGACCGATGACACTGCTCAGATTGTTATCAGTTGTTCGAGAGACTCCGGTGGATCAAGGCAGTTTAGAGGGAGAGAAAACGATTCTCAGCGGCTACTCCAACAAGCTAAAGTTTATCTTCAACCGACGGCGACTTGAGTAACATTTTGAGGTAACTGTCCGGTGAGCTTCTCAAGGCGGTATAAAGATGTAAACCAGGCCGATACTCTAATAGTGAGTGGCTGTGCTGTGTTACTGATCTTTGTGTAGCGGAATGGCGGCAACACCAACAATTCGCTCCGGGTCACCTTCGGTGCCATCGCCAAAGTGATGCCTCTTGCTCCATAGCTGGTACGGTACCAGGGCACAGTATTTCGGTCATGGATGATTAGTTGCAGGGTGTAACCGAACATGGATTCTGGATACTTTGACTCCTCTTCTAAGTGGTCAATGATCAGACATATGAATTGACTAGCACTGACGTCGTATGCATCAAAGTCTTCGACGATATTTGATAGCAACCCATGCTTGATTGTAATGTTCCATGTTTACACATATATTCGTGATATTTGTCAGTGTAGATACTAAGACTGAATTAAAACTGAATTCTATTATCTGATGATAAGAAATCTCTGATACGAATCCACCATCCGAAAACGACTGTTCATAATTGTGTCTGTGTCCGTCAATACGCAGATCTTCACCATGATGACAACAGGATATGAGGAGGATCCAGACTTGACCTCACCGTATGCCGTCTATGACTACTATGTTCTAATGATGCAGCGTTATACCTACCCCATTATGCTGGGGATAGGCCTGGCAGGAAACACATTGAGTTTCATCGTTCTAAGCATGCCTTCGAATCGAAAGAATGTCATGTGTTTCTACCTACGAGTCCTGGCAGCGTGTGACATTCTTGCGTTAAACTTTTTCCTCCTTCCAAGATGGGTTTTCAACGTGTGGCCAGAATATTTAAGAACACAATCCAATGGTACCATTGGGTGTATCATGTTTTATTACATGCCGTTTATATTTTGCGACGCATCAATTTGGTTGGTTCCAATCATCGCTTTAGATAGGTTCATTGTCGTAAAATTTCCGCTAAGGGCGACGCAGTTTTGCACCCCAAAGAAGGCGAAAATTCTGTTTGGCCTTGACGTCTTTGCCCACCTCTGTCTTTATCTACCCAATGCATTTCGCAAGGCTGATTTGGACAAGAATGGATATTACACACAGTGTAATCTTCCGCCATCGGTATCGTGGTATCAACTGGGTTTCGAAATTATAAATGCCTCCGTTGATGTCGTTTTTCCCATGACGCTTCTTTTTGTTCTAAACTTTGGAATCGTCATCACCTTGCGGAAACATAGCGCAGATATGAAGGACAAGGCCGGAGTCGAGGGTTCGAAACAACGCTCGAAGCAGGAGCGATCCTTGACAATAATGCTGGTCACCGTGGCAACCTCTTTAATGGTTCTTCTCTTCCCTTACACACTTGATTTCATTGTTTGGCAGACCGTTTTGAAAGATTTGCTGAAGGATAACTCCAATATGATACATATCAGAATGTTTACGTTTGAAATTGGCTTTATCTTAGCTCAGTTAAATAACGCGTTGAATTTCTTTATGTATTTTGCTAGCAGTCCCAAATTCAGAAAAGATGTTCGTATCCTATTCTGTGGTAAAATCGGGACATTTTCGTCGTTGTCAACTTCTTCTTCTGGACTGAAATCGACGCAGGTTTATTCTAAATCGTGAATTCAATAAACTCAATTATATTTTTTTTCTTCGCGCTTGGCATTCAATATCCATATCAATTGTATATTACAACTAAAATGTCACGAAACACTGCAGTCAGCGGTTGTGGTTACTGTTGTGAGAACTATTTCTTCCGTAATTGAACCGGTGGGAGCAGAAGGTATCCGGCCCTATTGTAATCTGAAGGGTTATGAAATGATTTTTATAGGAAAAAAACCTGAACCCGATTATAATGCTGAGGTACACCGATTTAAGGCTGTGGCAGGCCACGCCGAAGGTTGGTTCAAATCGGCGCATGGAGTTGAAGGTTATGGAAAATCCATTATTTCCGACAAAATTCTGTGCATATACATGTATCTGATTTTCAAGTTAGTGGTAAGACAACAATCATCGAGAAATGTACAATCTAATTTATTCTGACATTTATCCAGTTGCCAGTGCAATGATCAGGAGATGCGAGTAGACAAAAATCCACTACAGACAATAGTTTCCTGAACGAAAAAATTCTAAATCACACTGGAACCAAAAGGAGCCACTTTCTTAGTCACTCCCTTTTGACTGGTAAAATCTGTCCTTAGATAACGACCGCTTTGGGGCCAAAGGTAGAGTTTTGATAGAGAGGTTGTCATGTTATAGAAGGTGTCCACTAACAGACGTTCGCCCATCACTGACTATCGCCGGAAGATACATTTTAAAGGGACAACTTGGGCGTGGTAGTTACCTTGCCAGGAGGATAGTTACCCTGCTTGCCACCATTCGCCGCCACCAGTAGTATCACACAGATGCGGAGTTCTAATAATGATTTTGGACGGTGTTGCGAGGCAGTTTTGGACATGGCCAGTGAATTTCAGGCCGGCCTATGGTTACACCCCGTTCTAGTGCATTGTTTATTGCAGTTCAATGACTATTCAATTATCCTGTTTGTAGAAGTCACATCCTGACAATATCAGGCCATTTCACTCGATACATACTTACTCCCTCGGAAACATACGTTAGGAGAAGTCGTGTTGTAGGCCATGTTTGCAAGAGGATGGAGAAGTCACGGTCCAGTTGGAAGCCATATTCGTATGAAAAACCAACATATCTCCTGTCCAAGTTTTCCTTTATTCTTACCCAATATATACCTTATAATGTTTTTGATACACTTTCTTCACTGACATCATTAAATAGGGAATACTAATAAAATGCTCCACCACCTTACAAAACACATTTGTGTTTGTGCGGGGTGGAATATTAAATAAATATTCCAAAGATCAAACAGAGTAAGGTGACTCCTCTTCGATGATAAATAAAAAAACAATGGTACAGCGACTGGTATGCGAAATATGCACTATACATGTACTACGTCAATTCATACAATTGAATAGACATCAATGTTTACCCATAAACATATGAAGCTTGGCAAGAGTAAGCAGTTCTTGTGTTTGACGAAAAGATATACTCGGATAAATAGGCTTGATGCTGAACATATTGTTTAAGTTTCTATTCCCTATCATAGTAAAATATTAGTCTTCAATAGTAGCATTTAAAGCGTTGTTGGTGTTGGCCAAGTTTTTGTGATGACCGCCTCTTAAAAAACGATCCCATTTTGATAGGATTTCTGAATGCTGAATTGGGGGTTCCGGTGGATTGTACAATCAAAAGTATCAGTTGCGTATCTCTATTTTTGTGAAAATCGTATCTCTTATATTTTAGTTAAAACCAAATGTTAAACCATAGCATACATGTAGCTCATGAATTCCGTTTTCAAAGAAACTTCTTATAACTTTACAAGTTGTTTTGTTTTACAGAATACGCTACAGGTCCATCAATAGGATTTGCCGATTTTTCTCACCAACCACACCAACATGTCAGATTATATTAAAGATATCAAAACAAATTCGTTGCTACATTTAACTATGTACAGCGGCGATATTCACAAAGCAGATTTATGTTTTGTAGTACCGCTACTATTATAGAAAATTATTGCGCAAAAGCCATGTTAACGTACTCTGGCGGTTTATCATCCGGAAGGGGGTAAACTGGCCCAGCGGATGGTGGTTGGTAGTCTCCTTCTAACCCTGGGCCCGCTGATGTGTAGCTTGGCCGTCCAGTGGGCTGTGGGTGGGCATCTGCCTCTACTCCTTGGCTCGCTGGTGTGAAGCTCGGCGACCCAGCGCCGGCACTGGGCTGTGGTTGGGAGCTTGCTTCTACTATTGGTCCCGCTGATGGGTAGCTTGATTGCCCTGCAGCAGGTGGTGGTTGGTAACCTGCTTGCACTCCTCGACCCACTGTAGGGTTCCCTGCTGGTCCAGCAGGGCCTGTTTGGCCTCCCACGATATACGAAGGGTTACTTTCGGTTCCAGTATTGGATAGTCCCTCTGGCCTTGGATAACTGCCAGCCCCATGAGGGCCTTCTGCGCCGTGCTGCTGCTGTGGGTTGCCTGTAAAGGACAAAAAACGTATTGTTAGTCGGCCAAATTGTCCCCCTATATAGATAAATAATCCCGTGATGGGCCTTATTACGTGGAATGTGCTGTCATGTCGCTGCATTCCTGCCATGTCACCTCTATGACCGATATAACCATTCCACCGATTATCTATTGAGAGGAAGAAATTGTTGTCGCTTACCTACTTGACGGACGGTCACAATAGCATTCATCCGATTTGTGGCTTTTCTCCTCGCGCGAGCAGCGCGCATGCAACTAGAAATTGCTAGGATGGGTAGGATTACCATGGTACCGATCACTCCTCCGATAATCCTGTAATGAGAAAGAAGACTTTTAAGGTCAGCCCTCGCAGTTCGATAAAAATTTAAAATTTGTACATGTGATTGGATAAGAAGAATTCTGATTGCGTACTTGTAAATAGTTCAACAAAACCTGGGTGTTCAAGCACAGATAAACAATAAATATCAAGTTTCAGCCATACGACGTCATTGGGTTTTCCTGAGCCAGACGTAAATTTGAATAGCGTACGAGTACGCGTACCCCTTTAAGCAGGAAATCAAATTTGCTTGAAAATTACTTCTGATATAAGGTGATCATGGGTGATCATTTACTTACCATCCACTACTTCCAGGATCCGCAGCACAGCATCCCACGTGCCACTTCCCGCGCGTAGAGGTTGCTGAGTGACAACATTCAGAAACGGAATCGCTGCAGTACAACGTTGCATAGTCATTCGTGCAGTAGTACCGCGTATTCATCGGGAACACGTTTCCGGAGTCGCAGCAGGTGCGAAAGACTGTATTGTACTGGTAACGATACGATAAGTAGTGACAACAGCTGGTGCTTTTTCCGTGACAAAAATCTGTTGAGGAAACATCTTTCAAACAGTAACTGGTGGACCTGTTAATTAGAGATTGCCAAATTACCAAAATAATTATGCAAATTAGAGCATTTTCGGATATTCTGTCAGTGGTGAGGCAACCATAACCGCACGGGTTGGTGTAAAATATGGAAGCAGTCAGATCATTTCAAACCATATTATGCGGTATTTAATTAGATTTATTTTAGAATAAATCTTTTGAAAGGCTTTTGTAGAAAGGGTTTTCAATTAGAAAAAACTTATTTTGGTTATTCTTTCTATATACTTTATTAAGCACGACGTTTCTACCAGTGTTCCCTGTTAAATACTAAAAGTAACTGATCTGCTATATACATGTACCAAACCTGTGCCAATCACTTGTACACTTGACAACGACCAGGGAACACTGGTAGAAACGTCGTGCTAAGTGAAGTATAAAAAGAGTAACCAAAATAAGTTATTTCTAATATTTTAGAATGGAAATTGATATCTCGGCCGCTACGCCACGGTTTTGTTGTTCATTGTAGGTTCAGCCTCGCGGTTTTGGTGCATCAAATACATCTTAGCTTCATAATGCAAAGAGTTAGTCTTTATTAATTCTTAATATCATCTATTGCATCATTTAAGCAAGTTGGCTTTCGTCGTCAGTTTAGCCCTCGTGATTTCAATGAAGAAGATCGTCACCTTGACGATATTGATCTTGGCATCGCTTGGAAGCAGCCAGTGATTCATGATCACGGACGGGCATAGTAAACGACATCATACTCCCTGCCACAACACGAACAAGATGCAAAAACAACAAAAAACTGCAGACAATTCGAACCAACACTGACTCGTTCAAGTCCTCCTTTTTCCCCGGACAATACGTGATTGGAATATGACCACACAGGCTGAAATAGATGCAACCGGCATCTCAGCCAGCCAGCGCCACCACTAAACTATACCCGGTAACGCGGTAACGCAGACAAAAACATGATCAAGATCAAGATCACTAGTAGGAGGCTTTTCCGACTTATTAACGTTTCTCCAACTGTTTCCTGATTTATCCGAGAAAAGTTCGACATTGTCCGACTATTCTCTGAAGGGTCGGATTTCTAGAAAACCTGTGAAAAATTCTATGGCTTGCCAAAACAGGGCATAAAAGATCAAACGCCTACATGTACTGTAGGACGGAAAACTTTCGCAACATAAAATTTTCGCGAATGCCAAACGATGGATATACTTATTCCAGCTGTATATTTTCGCGAAACAAGTTATTTTTTCTAATGAAATTTAAATGGTCTACTTTGACACAGTACTCTTTATTAGTGTTTGGATGGCTACATTAGCATCAAATCCACTGTCAACATGTCTCATTGTGTCGGGTAATTAGGCCAATATAGCACACAAAGATAGGTATAAATTACTAGTAATTATGCAATAGTCATTCAAGAGGTGTGGAATATGTGTTTGTTAGGGGTAATTATTATACGTGCTGATTGACAAGACTTTTCTTGAAATGGATATTTGATGAGGTATTTGTAAAGGTCGTTTGTAAACCCCATAGCAAACAGTGATACTCAACCGACCCATACTTGTATAGGGAACAGAAAATGTACTTTACACGTGGCGTAGGTGTTCCCAAACCTTTTGATGGTAGTGTTTATTTTAGGAGATACTATGTGGAAATTTGAAGTGTTCATTTACTTTTGACCGAGGTGTACACTTATGCAAAAACCAACAACACAGAGCAAACACCTACGTACTGAAACCTGTTTCGAGTCAAGTTGTTCAAACTTGGACGATCTTG